>NC_091465.1:73167621-73355121 GCF_027789765.1 Dendropsophus ebraccatus | reverse complement strand
ATAAAGAGAGAAACATTTTCTCAAACTTTTTTTTTAAATTTATATTGATTAATTTTCTTAGGTGACCTGTAAATGCAATTGTGGTATACTTTAATGGTAATGTACTTCAATGTAGTCTCATTTTTGTGATCTCCTATTACCTCCTGCCTTTACAAGGGTGTAATAAATTAACAAATGCAGCAACTATGGAGGTTGTCAAAGGCTTTCTTACTGCAGTGACAACAAAACGACACCCCACAATTGTGTCATGGGGTTTGGAGTCAGTGGGTATTGGAGACTTCAAAGGACTGGCTACTAAGCAAATAAATGCCACAGTCAAGGCGGATTTAACCAGAGGGCAAAAGGTGCACGTGCACCGGGCCCACTGGTTAACCCCTAGACGACCCTGGACGTACAGTTACGCCATTGAAGTCTGTCCCCAGACAACCCTGGGCGTAACTGTACTTCCTGGGAGTTTCTCCTGCTAGGAAGTGCGCTCCGGAGTGGAGCACGCTTCATAGGAGGTGGTGGCCGGCTGCAGTGAGTAGCCGGCACCTCACTGCTAATGACAGGCTGCAGTGATCGTGCTGCAGCGTGTCATTAACTCCTTAAACGCAGAGATCACGGCACGGCTGCGGCGTTTAAGTGTGAGTGACAGGGGGAGTCCCCTGTCACTTACCAATTGGGACCCCCACAGTGTGACTTCGGGGGTACCCATCGCTGTATCGGACCGCCGGAGGTCTCTTACCTTCCTCCGTGCGGTCCGATCGGTGATCTGCTCACTGAGCCTGCACAGGCTCAATGAGCAGATCGCCTATCTCATTGATCAATGCTATGCCTATGGCATAGCAATGATCAGTGTGTGTAATCACACTAATGTATGTAAAAGTCCCCCAAAGGGACTTCAAATGTGTGTAAAAAAAAGTTAAAAACATCAATACACTACCCCAAATCCCCTCCCCCAATAAAAGTTTAAATTAACCACTTTCTCTTTATATAAATAAAACATATAAAAATAAATAAATAAACATATAATATACCGTAGCGTGCATAATTGTCTAATCTATTAAAAGATAACAAGCGTCATTGCGAATGGCAAACGGCGTACATGAAAAGAGGGAAAAAAGTGTGCGGATTACCGATTTGATGTTACATTATATATTAAAAAATTCATAAAAAGTGATCAAAACGTCCGATCTTCACAAATATGGTATTAATAAAAACTAGAGTATAAAATATATTACATTAGAGAATCTGTGTAAACCTGCATATGATTGTGTTCGGACTGACCTATAGAATAATGGTATCATGTCGCTTTTACCATATAGTGCATCACGTAGACACAGGAACATTTAATACATTTATATCTTCATAAATAATAATTTTGGAATCCCGTCATACATAGTAAAATGAAAGACGGCATTACAAAGTACAACTATTCCTGTAAAAAACAAGCACTTACATGGCCCTGTAGATAGAAAAACTAAAGTGCTAGAGCTCTTACAAGGGGAGGAGGGAAAAGAGAGAGCACATGGGTGGCGCTATATACTATTGGGGGAGAGCACAGGGGGTCTATATACTATTGGGAAGAGCGCAAAGGGGGGCTAAATACTATTGGGGGAGAGCACATGGGGTCTATTTACTATTGGGGAGAGCACAGGGGGGCTATATAATATTAGAGGAGAGCACAGGGGGACTACATACTATTGGGGAGAGCACAGGGGGGCTATATACTTCTGGGGGAGTACACAGGAGGGCTATATACTATTGGGGAAGAGCACAGGGGGGCTATATATTACTGGGGAGAGTGCACAGGGGGGCTATATACTTCTGGGGGAGCACACAGAAGGGCTATATACTACTGGGGGAGCACACAGGGGCTATATACTACTGGGGAGTGCACGTGGGGCTATATACTACTGGGGATAGGACACAGGGGGGCTATATACTACTGGGGTAGCACACGGGGGTCTATATACTACTGGGGAGAGCCCACAGGGGGGTTGCATGTAACTGGAGGAGCACATCGGGGTCTATATACTACAGAGACAACTTAAAACTATGAAGGCACAGAGGGCTGTAACTATGTAGAGCTACAGAGGGGTGTAACTACTATATATGGGTACAAGGGACCTAACTCTTGAGGGCTGTGCACCGGGCCCACCAATGTATTAAAATGGCCCTGGCCACAGTCACAATTCACCTAGATCAATCCCTGCTACTTAAAGCGACTCTGTACCCACTTTGCAACTTAGGGGGCAACTATTTATATCTTTTTGTAGCTGATAAGAAGTCCTTTCTGCTGGTATCTTTATCAAAACTGGTTGTGCTTTCCTGAGGCAGAAAATCAAACTTTAGTTGAGTTGTAGCCGTGTCAAAGAGGCGTGACCTAGAGCGATCATGCCCTAGGCCAGCACCGCCTATGTGATGTTGGTCTCCTTTTCCCCTTGCCTCCTGATCCGCCCACACGGTGTTAGCTGTAAGTGCGCATGCGCCGCTGTCTAACCCCTCAGTTCCGCTGCAATGATGATGGCGGGTCCGGCCGCCTCTGTGGTGTGTCCTCTCTGCGTTGTCCCCGCAACGTGGTACCCGCACCGTCTCTCCTGCCTGTCACCCCCGGAATCAGCTTCTCCTCTTCTTTGCACTTGCGGCGTTGCGCAGGTGCAATGATGCACTAGGCTATTCAGATAAGGACGGTCGCGTCACTGCACCTGTGCGGGATCGGCATGCACCGGTGCATGTGCAAAGAAGAGGAGAAGCTGATTACGGCAGCATGGTACACGGGGGGGGGAGTGACAGGCAGGAGAAGCGGTGTCGGGCCAGGGGCGTCACTGCAGTGGTGCTGGGGGGTCAGACAACGGCGCATGCGCACTTTCAGCTAACACTGTGCAGTCGGACAGAGGGTGGAACGGGAGGCAGGGGGAGACGGAGACCAACACCACATAGGCGGCCTAGGGCTGGCCTAGGGCACGATCGCTCTAGGTCACACCTCTTCGACATTGCTACAACTCAACTAAAACACAACCAGCATTGATAAAGATACCATCAGAAAGGACTTCTCATCAGCTACAAGAAGGTATTAGTAGTTGGGGGTGGTTGCAAAGTGGGTACAGAGTCACTTTAAAATGAGTGTAAATGCAGATAGCAGCTTTTGAGCCCACCTCATTTACTCTGACATTTGTTATACATGTAAGTCAGTTGTAGTCAGTTGTCAGGAAATGGTTAAAACTTTGGTAGGTTTGTCCAACTCTGAGCATACATTTTATAGTGCTACTGTATACCTGTATATCCACTATACAAACTCAAATTACTGGTAATCCAAGAAAAAAACATACCCATTTGAGTCCTCAGGAATGTGTCCTATGATGGTGACACTTTGATATACTCCAAAATTTGCTGCAAAAATTGCTTCATAGGGCCCTTTCTATAAAAAGAAATAGTCTTTAGTATGAAAATATAGAATGAACCAACTTTAGTATAGTCCACAAGTAGAAAATATTAAATTCATACCGATGCATAAAGAGTCATGGCTGCTTCCTGTGGATCAGAATATAAAGAAAGATATAAAACCCATATTATGTAGATATATTATTATTATACCGACATACATAGATACAAACAGTACACAATATACCCATGTACATGTAACTCTGTACAAGAAACTCAAATTGCAAGGTGCGGCCAAACTTGAGATTTTTTCAACAGTATTTAACCCCTTCAGGACCAAGCTAATTTTAGTTTTTTCCTTCTTGTGCTTAAAAGGCCATAGCACGTGCATTTTTACACCTACAGACCCACATGAGCCCTTATTATTTGCGTCACTAATTGTGCTTTGCAATGACAGGCTGAATTTTTTCATAAAATATGCTGAGAAACCATAAAAAAATTATTTGCGCGGTGAAATTGAAAAAGAAAAGGCAATTCTTTTTCTTTGGGGGGGGGCTTAGTTTTTACGCAGTGTGTCCTATGAAAAATTGTGACATGTTATATATGTTCCTCAAGTTGTTACGATTACAATGATATGTAACATGTATAACTTTTATTTTATTTGATGGCTTGTAAAAAAAAATTAAACCATTGTTAACAAATATATGTTCCTTAAAATAGGTCTATTCCCATGCTTATAGCGCTTTTATCCTTTGGTCTATGGGGCTGTTTGAGTTGTAATTTTTTGCGCCATGATGTGTCCTTTTTATTGGTACCTTGATTGCACATATGTGACTTTTTTATCGCTTTTTATTGCAATTTTTCTGCATTTGATGCAACCAAAAATGAGCAATTTTGCACTTTGGGATTTTTGCGCCTACGCCATTTACCATGCGAGATCAGGGATGTAATAAATTTATATTTTGGGCGATTACACACACGACGATACCAAACATGTTGGTTTATTTATTTATTTATTTATTTGTTATAAAATGGGAAAAGGGGGGTGATTTTATTAGGGGAGGTGATTTTTTTTATTAATAAAAACTTTATTTTATTTTCACATACAGTAATATGAAGCCCTCTGGGGAACTTCTATATACACAGCACTTATCTCCCTTGAGATCAATGCTGTGTATATAATAGAGCAATGATCTATCAGATCGGTGCTCTATTATAATGGTCTGCTGCAGACCATCTAAATGGATTGCCAAGCCAGGATCAGCGTCATTCCGACGTCATCCCCCACTAGACACCAGGGAGAGGGGCCACATATACTATCCAAATGCAGCTGTCAGCTTTGACAGCTGCATTTAAATAGTTAATTAACCGGCCGCGGCAATCGGACCGCATCGGCTAATACCCGCGGTTCCTGACTGCACATAGCAACCGGGTACCACGGGCTGCCCTCTCTGTTTACCCTTAACGGCCGCTTCGATAAGGGATTGAAGAATTACCCAATTGCATCTACTCCCTTTATTATTGTCCATACATTTACAAAACTTGCTGCCTGCATGGACTCTTCAAAATAATCATCTATTATCAATAAAACATTTTACAACTGATTGTTAGGAATCTAAAATTGGGAATTCAGTATTTCAAATGGTCTTGGGGTCATCTAATTATTGTAAAGGGCCGTGGAGTATAAAGTAAGACCATGCTGCTGCTGTGGTGAGCACAAGGGGCTTTAACAGGTGGTGTAGTGCAGGGCTAGGTACAGTAGTGTGTGTGTGACCTGGCAAAATGGTAATGCTAGCGTACCACACACATGCAGGACGGTGAAAAAAGAAAAAACTGTGTAAACAACTAAAAAATAACGCCCGCAATTTGCAAATGACGTCCGAAAATAATTGTCATCCATCATTTTATACATTGTTTGGATTGGACATTCGTCATTCCATTGACTTCAATGCGTTGCATTGAAATCCATTAAATAACGAACGTCTTTTAAAATAGATTTAAATTTTCTTTCTTTTGACATTGTGTGAACATAGCCATACCGAGTGCAGGTGACTGATTACTGACACTTCCTTAAAACAATTTAAGGGGGAAAATGTATCAAAAGCTATGTTCTCTGGACTACGATGATAAGGTTGCAGACCCTATGTGGAATCTCGATCCACAGATGTCATCATTGGCATTATTATTAGGGGATGAAGATGTATTTCTTCCACTGACCCAGGGTCAGGTGCCATCCACAGCTTGTGGGTCTGGAGGCAAAAGGTGTAGGCGTAAATCGTCAGCCAGTAGATTTCCCCAAGTCATTGTCTGAAGCCATCACCAGGAGACAGTACTACTCCAACAATCAACTGATGGCACAGAAGCTAAATGGACATCTGGCTAAGCTTATTGCCTTGCAGAGTCTCCCATTCCAGTTAGTGAAGTCTGAGCCATTTAGGGACCAGATGGCTTGTACACAACCTAGATGGAGAGTCAACAAGGCTATTGCATCTTTGCAGGTATACCTTCAGAACAAGGTTGGCATTTCCTTGCGTCTCTCTGTCTTGCATTGGGTACACCTAACCACGTACATTTAGAGTTCCAGCTATGGCCAGAGGTAGTACATATCCATGACTGCCCATTGGATAAATGTCCTTCCGGGACAACTGCAGCACCAACAGCAAGAAGCAATGGAGGTCACACTACTATCTCCTCTGAGATTTCAGCATGTCCATTATCTTGAGACTTAATCGTCTGCCTCCACCACCTCGTCTGGTCATCATGCCACTACACACCCTGTCCCTGTGGCACATAGCAGTGCCAAACCCAGTGCTGTCAGTCCTTCACCTGCGCAGCCTTGGTGCAATTTCCAGGTAACCAACTGGCAGATAATGCATGATGTCTGCTGATTGCTGGTACCATTCGAGCAAGCCACTCTGCTGGTCAGCCATAATGACTATGGTGTAAATAATGTCATCCTCCTGCTTCACGTCATGGAGATGACATGGAGGACCATCATTGCAGAGAGCAGCAGAGCGACCGTCTATAATGTCAACCTGAGACAGGAGATGGACAAATAGGTGGTGGAGGAAGAGAAAGTATATGGCCAGGTGTTCTAAACACCAAAGGGTAGCATCTCTGGCCCGAAAAACACCAGAGGAGATGGAGGAATTTTTTTTTGAAGAGGATGACTCCAGGACACCCTGGAGTTACACAGAAGGGCACCAGTGAGGAAAGGCGCTCAGTGAACCTCGTACATATGAGGCCACATCACAGAGGGGAGGGGAGGGCAGAACATTACACTGGGGGCAGATGGACCCGTCTCCAGTGCTTCAGGCCGGGCTAATGACCGGGAATAGACCGGGATGTGGTTTAAAAAAAGAACCCTGCACCAGCATCCTCGTCCCAGCGCCAGTCTATTGATGTAAAGATCTTAAAGCAATGTACCTACTGGTACATTCGCTTTAATGATGTCTGCATGAAGAAGAGAGCCTCACACCACAGCAAATGCACTCCCTGACAAGTGAGGGTTTTGGCTACTTCTTCTGAGCAGGCTCTTTTTCCTAAGGGGAGACACATGGACTAGTAAATGTAAGATTTAGCAGCCTAGGGGAAACAGACAGGCTAGTGAATCTAATGTTCAGTAGCCTAGAGGAGACAGATGAAAGTAAATTGCAGCCAGACCCCAAGTGTCCCAAGGAGAACCCAGATAAATAAGCTATACCCCGCTCTAAGACCATGTGATCACCAGAGTGTAGCAGCCAATGTTGGCACACTCACCACCAGCGGCTGAGGGGGCTTATCTTCTGAAGAGGACTCCTTAACAACTACAGCATTAAAATTCTGCAGATGAGCACCACAAAGTTTGCAGCAGACTTCTTTTAACTCTCCCGTCAGCATACCCTGGCGCTTCACTATTCCGCCACATGACGTCAGTACGTCCCCACATTGGGAACGCCACTTCCAGGTTCAGCTGCACATGTTATTTCAAACACGACTGTGGCCTAGCCCGGGGTTGTGAACGCTGATAAAGACAGAGTCCTTAGGCATGGAGGAGTTTCCAACACTACCACTTTCACACTGAGAGATGGCGCGTGGCATCCAATGGCCATCACTTCCTCCCAAACATGAGGATCCTCCAGACCCTCCTTGGATGGAAGGGAGGCCAGGCTCAATCGATCCTACTGGAAGGAGGTAATACACTTTCGAAGGGGGGGGGGATCTCTCCTCATCTCCATGATGAATTCCCCACCTCTTCCATCATAACTGATCCCCAGTTATTAACTCCTTGTCACCATTATTTAGGGGTCCTACACGCTCTTACCTTGTTTTTTTTGCATTAATATATTTGAAGAATTTTGGGGGGGTTCTTTTTCTATTTATGGGCATCTGCCTTTCATTGTGAATTTTTGCTGCTTTTATTACATTTTTAGGCTATGTTCACACTACCTATATGTCCAGCCGTAGTTCGTACGCGGCCGGACATGTGCGGCTGAAACTACAGCCGTAGGAAAAATAGACATGCGGCCGGATTGCGAACATGCGGGTGAACGGCGAACATACGCCCGTAGTACAGTTATGCTTCCCTAGCTTGTTTCGAAGCAATCTGAAGCAGGTCATTTACTTGGAAATCTTCGCCCAGCCCAATAAACCACACAGAACCTTTTTAATATAAAAATCAAGTTCGATTTGGCTGAAAAAAGTATTCCGTACGGGACCGCATTGAAATCCACGGCCGTGAGTTGGAACAGTTCCGGCTGCAAACAATGGTCTTGTTCATTTTTCACGGCGCCGCATACGATCCGGCCGTAAGCTCATACGTAGTGTGCATTGTGCGGGCAGATATCGTATACTTTCAAGCGTACGCATCAACCTCAAAACTACGGGCGTATATTTGCGGTTCGCACTACGGCCGGAAATGTACGTAGTGTGAACATAGCCATACAGGTTATGTTGACCTCTTTGTAATGTTTAAAGGCTACAGCTGACCCCTCTGATTTGTATATTTTGAATAGCCCTTCTAACCTCAGTTGTAAGCCATGTGAGATTTGATTTTAATCGTTTATATTTGTTACCCATAGGAATAAATTTAGCAGTACAGTTATTTATTGTGGATTTGAAGATTTCCTATTTATAATCTGTATCAGCAGACAGCCCAGTCATGAAGGAGTCCAGCCATGTCTTATTGACACCAATTACATCAATGTTGTTTTTTTCCAGACTTAGGCTACGTTCACATCAGCGTTTTTCTTTTTTTCTAATGGATCCGTCCATATTAATTAAACGGATGAGCATAAACTGATGAGCAGACTGATGCAAACTGATTGCAAAATGTTAATTTTTTTTAATGGTCCGTTTGTATTTTGGCTTAAAAAAACTGACTTTTGTACATCAGTTTGCATCCGTTTGCATCAGTCAGTATCTGTTTTTCTATCAGTTTATTTTTCTTCTTTGGTTTCTTGCTGCTTCTGCGCATGCTCAGTGCATAAACGGATGAAAACAAATGGATGTGAACGGAAATACCTTCCGTTTTAGATCTGTCCTCATTGACTACAATGTAAAAAAAAGCGGAAGTGCACTTTCCGTTCGTGATCCGTTTTTTGAAACGGAAAGAAAATTACTGCAAACACTATTTTTTCCTCCGTTCAAAAAAACGGATCTTGAACGGATTGCATGCAAACGAAGCACAATTAGGGCAAACAGAGCACACTAAAATATCATGGGAGTCTATGGGGATTTTAACGGATCCGCCAGTTTCCGTTTTGCTTACTCCAAAACGGAAAAGGGAGACGGAATGGTGCCGGATGGTCAAACGCTGATGTGAACGAACCCTTAGTAAGCATTTTATATTACCATCTAGTTTAACACATTCAATATCAGAAATGGGATTTATTACAGTGCTGTGGCTACAATGGTTTTCACTGCTAATCTGCAATAATGGATCTCCCTATCCACTGCTCTCATCCTCCACCCACACGTCTCTTCTTTCACCTCTATGTTCTGTCCCCTCTTTAACCTATCAGCCACTATATTACATAGACAACCTAAAAAAACCTGAACCACTCAAATTACCACAAAATAGAATGTTTATTGATTAAAAATATGATCAGAATATATATGATGGTCCACATTTGAAAGATGATTAAAACATCACAAAACAGAAGGGAGACTGCTAAATGCAGATGACTAATCTGCTGCAAGGGAAAAATTAATTTCCAAGAGGTGTAAATACCCGGCAGCATACTAGTACATGTTAAGGCCCTATTACACAAAACGATTATCGGCTGTATGGCCGATTATCAGCTTGTGTGATAGCAGGCAACGATCAGCCAACATGAACGATGTTGGCTAATTGTTGCAATCGTTTGTCTTTCAACATGTTCAACTATCTGCTGCCGTCGCTCCTTGGAATAGGAGCGGCAAAAGCAGACCGCTGCTATATGGTATGGGCTGCCTGGACAATCTAGCGATCACCCCGACGGCCCCACCTGCACTTACCCGCTCGCTGCCGCCGCATGTAACAGCAGTGGCAGCAAGCAGTGAACGAGGAGCAAACGGTGTAATAGGGGCTTTAGTAAGTGAATAGTGCCATTCAGGGATGTGATCTATTTGTTTTTATGATTCTGAATGCAGCAATGGCAAATATGTTTATTATTTGTTTATAGGAAAATGGAGGGGATTTAAATTTTTATCATGGGATTGGACTTTCTTTTATTAATGTTTTTTTTTTTTTTAACACTAATTTGTAGTCAACCCAGGGGACTTCTATGAGGTATGCACAGATTGCACATAGGGAATCAATGCAGTACATATGTACTGCATTGATCTATGTAATTGGTGGTTGATTGTTAAGGGCTACTGAAGCAAGGACCAGGCCATTCTGAGGCCTGGGCCAGTAAGTATGACAGACTAGTTTCCCATGATTACATCCTGGGAAGCTGACCTGGGCGCTAGACCACTAGGGAAGGCTCTTTAATGGAAATACTGCTTTCAGTTTTGATGGCAGCATTTAAATGGTTATTAAGCCAGTGTTGTCAATCAGGTCGTGACAGCTAATAGCCAAGGTCACCGCCTGCTGATAGCAGTAAGGGTGGCATAGTACAGAGAGGGCTTACATCGTAATAGAGCGCTTATCAAATTATGTCAAAATAAAATTGACTTCTTTCAAATTTTTCATGCAATTTTGGAGTTTATCACAAACAAATGCTCATGATATCAAGCAAAATTTACCACGTACATAACCTACAACATGTCATGAAAAAAAACCCCATCAATTGGATAAGTTAAAACAGCAGCATCAGTTGTGGTTCAAAAAAAAGGTTATATGTCTGTAACTGTTATATGTCACACAATAAATTTGTGAACCGTCTTCAAACCACCACTGTTGCTGTTGGACTCTTTCTTCTTGTCTATACAGACCCCCTAGCCTGGGACTGGTGGTCACCAGCATGTATGAAACATGTGCATAAATCTTCTGCAATTACCTGGGAATAACAGATGCTGTTTCTATTTTTTGGGCATGTCAGAGAGGCATATCAAAAGTTTTTATCAGTCAGGATCAGACCTTCATTGATCAATAGAATGAGTGCAGGGAGCACTGTGCTGCTTCGTGGTCCACTATTTGCTCTGTGTCAGTGAGAAAAGACTTGCCCCATAAGCAGTTTTTTTTTTTTATGTGACACTGAGCCCGGAGAGGAATGCTCTGAGCGTTGCTTCTCCCACCTTGTTATCATGAACATTCTCAGACCTGGACAAATCAAAACTTTTTACATGTGTCTCTGTCTGAAAGTGAGTGACTGTAAGATTAAAAAAATGGGCCTCGGTCAATAATGCCCAAACTCCTAAAACTTAGCTGGCAATTAAGGGGTTAAGCATAGTTAGTAATACAACCTATATATACAAATAAATAAATTATTACACTTACAGCAAACACTGCAAACTTGAAGTGAGAAAAGGGAGCAAACGGAATCTTCAACCTGTTACCGTTGAAGCTGATAGAAGAGCATAACTATATATAGAAGTCACATGTAATCTCTTCTTTGTCTTAATCATCTGATTTAAATGAAATGTTAGTTTCTCACACCAAGGTTATTATTATTATTTTTTTTTAATAAACATGTGGGCTACAGTAATTACAGCTGGTATGATGAGTACATGTGATTTACCTGCCAGCGTAACTCAAGTTCTCATAGCACCATACCTCCCAACTTTTGTTTGGAGGAAAGAGGGACAGTCACGGCAATGTGCCACGCCCCTATGGCCACGCCCCCATAGCTACGCCCGCATTAACTATTACCATTATATAGGAAACAAATATTCCCACCAGATCTTCACCACATAGTGACTTATCCCCCCTTATACAATTACTGCATAACCATCCACTATACACAGAGCAGTTCTCTCCCTCAGCACTGACCATATAGCGGTAGATTAGACTGTACACCTGCAGACCTTATAGGTGATTATAGTGCAGTTATTCAGTGACTCACAGGGGACGTCTTCTCTTGTTGATCACTTTTGTGGTTCTTCGCCATCATGCACGGCCATCTTGAAAACCTCTCCGGCCATCTGCAAAACAAACATTTTAGGATCCTGTCTCCAATATCATCCTCATCTGCTTCACAGTAACTCTCTGTGCCCCATATGGTACAGACCCCTCTGTGCCCCCATATGGTACAGACCCCTCTGTGCCTCCATATCTCATTGTAGTAACCCCCATCTCCCCATAGAACACAATATAGTAACCCACCTCCCCCTAGGACACACTGTAGTAACCCCCCTCCCCAGTTAATCCCACTGTAGTTACCCCCCTCCCCAGTTAATTCTATTGTAGTAATCCCCCTCCCCAGTTAATCCCACTGTAGTACCCCCCTCCCCAGTTAATACCAATGTAGTAATCCCCCTCCCCAGTTAATCCCACTGTAGTAATCCCCCTCCCCAGTTAATCCCCCTGTAGTAATCCCCCTCCCCAGTTAATCCCAATGTAGTAATCCCCCCTCCCCCAGTTAATCCCCCTGTAGTAATCCCCCTCCCCAGTTAATTCTATTGTAGTAATCCCCCTCCCCAGTTAATCCCCCTGTAGTAATCCCCCTCCCCAGTTAATCCTATGGTAGTAATCCCCCTCCCCAGTTAATCCTATGGTAGTAATCCCCCTCCCCAGTTAATCCTATTGTACTAATCCCCCTCCCCCAGTTAATTCTATAGTAGTAATCCCCCTCCCCAGTTAATCCTATTGTAGTAATCCTCCTCCCCAGTTAATCCTATTGTAGTAATCCCCCTCCCCAGTTAATAATATGGTAGTAATCCCCGCTCCCCCAGTTAATAATATGGTAGTAATCCCCCTCCCCAGTTAATAATATGGTAGTAATCCCCCTCCCCAGTTAATAATATGGTAGTAATCCCCCTCCCCAGTTAATCACACTGTAGTTACCCCCCTCCCCAGTTAATAATATGGTAGTAATCCCCCTCCCCAGTTAATCTCAATGTAGTAATCCCCCTCCCCAGTTAATAATATGGTAGAAATCCCCCTCCCCAGTTAATCTCAATGTAGTAATCCCCCTCCCCAGTTAATAATATGGTAGTAACCCCCCTCCCCAGTTAATCCCAATGTAGTAACCCCCTCCCCAGTTGATCTTATTGTAGTAATTCCCCTCCCCAGTTAATCCTATTGTAGTAATCCCCCTCCCCAGTTAATCCTATAGTAGTAATCCCAGTTCATCCCAATGTAGTAATCCCAGTTCATCCCAATGTAGTAATCCCAGTTCATCCCAATGTAGTAATCCCACTGCAGACCCATCCCTGACAGAAAATAATAAAAACTACATATACTCACCTAGTCAGGAGCAGTCAGATCCCAGCTGGCTGTCTGTCTTCTCCCAGCTGGCCACAGGTCTGGGACACAGCAGGAGGGAGCAGGCAGCCTGACACACAGCTCCCTGCCCCCACAGCTCCTGCTCCAGCCCCGCGGTATCTGCTTTCTTCTCTCCGACCTGTCCCTGACCTGTGACGTCACCAGCAGCAGCCGCGGCAGCCTGTAGGAGACGGACAGGAGAGAAGAGGAGAGAAGAGGAATGCAGGTACCGCGCGGGGCTGGAGCAGAGAGCTTCCGGGGCAGCAGCTGAGCTGTGTATCCGGCTGGCTGCTCCAGAAGCTCTCTGCTTATACAAACAGCATCCCTAAAGCCACCTGACACTGTCAGCAGCCGCAGGAGCCGCTCACACTGTCAGATGGCTTCAGTGACGCGTGGGACACAGGGGAACCTTCCCGGGACAGCGGGACATCACCCCCAAATCGGGACCGTCCCGCTGAAACCGGGACGGTTGGGAGGTATGTAGCACCCAAACCACTAACATGTACACATATCCTACCCAATATAAAGATGACCCTGTGAGACAAGGGGTCTTGCACCCAAGACTTTTGGGTAGTTGTGGACCACTGCGTATACTCCTACTATGTACTCCAATCTTAAAAAATATAGCACAGTATACAACAATGTAAACACATGGGTTGAGATTTATCAAACATGGTGTAAAGTGAAACTGCCTCAGTTGCCCCTAGCAACCAATCAGATTCCACCTTTCATTTTCCAAAGAGTATTTGATGAATGAAAAGTGAAATCTGATTGGTTGCTAGGGGCAACTGAGTCAGTTTCACTTCACACCATGTTTGATAAATCTGCGCCATGGTGCACCACTAGACAGTACCACTATCGGGCCATGTTCACACATGGTATGACACCGGCCGGGTCACAGAACAGCCGGTCTCAGAGAAGATCATCCCAGCTAGTACCGGCCGGATGATCTTAATTTCTGCTTAATTGGGATGCGGACGAACCCTTGTGCACCCACATCCAAATTCACTGATCCAAACAATGTAGCGGGTGGCCAAACTGACAGGTCTGTGCGGCTGCTATTCAATAAAAAGCGGCCGCACAAAACTGACATGCCAGTTTTTTCGTGCTACTATGTATACTATGGGGGACATTTATGAAGTCCAGCGTTTTTTACGCCGAGCAGCTTACAAATGTCCCTGCAGCTTCGCAGCTTAAGGGATTTATGTAGAGATGCATAAATATTTTGAAACCTATGCCAGCTCAGATCTGGCGTAAGTTTCAGTATCATTTTTTCACGGAAAAAATGATAAATAGGGCGCACGCAGAGGACGCGCCCCCTCTGTGTGTAGCCGCATCCCCCGTATCGCCCCCTCTCTGCTCCACTGGCGAAGGTGGCGCAGATGAGGCAGGGGCGAAAAAAATATTCGCAAAAATACTGTTTGCAAATATTTTTACGCCGATTTGCCCCATCTGTGCCTAAAAAAGGCATTTACGCCTTTTCAGTCATGTCCCCCTTTGTGTGTACGCTCCGACCGGGATTCCATTCATGCAAATACAATGTATGAATTTGCAACAACGGCCGTGATGTATGCAAAAGAGACGTTGTGTAAACATGGCCTCAGACTTCTTAGACAGTATAAGGCTATGTTCACACTACGTAAGAGACCGGCCGTTCCGTGACCCGTGACGATCTTTATGGCCGTAGTGTTCTGATACGGGCGCATCAGCACGTGCCCGCATCAGAACTCCCCATAGCGCACAATTAAGCAAGCGGCCTGACAGGGTCTCCTACGGCCGTAGAAAACTGACATGTCAGTTCTTTGCGGCGCCGCACGGGATCACGACCGGACCGTATAAGATATGTATACGCTCCGGCCTGGATCCCATAGAACAATAGGCATTATTCCACAACGTGCAAAGTACGGCTGTTGTTGCCGATGGCAACAACGGCCGTACTTTTATGAAGTGTGAACATAGCCTAATACTGGTATACTATACTATATGGCACATGCTTTTCACCGTTTGTGTCACACAACGATATCACTAGGCCAAAAAAGATCTTTTTTTATAGTTGTAGATTACTGTGTATACTCCTACTGTGTACTCCAATCAAGCAAGTACACCACAGTATACAAAGGAGTATACCCACTGAGCATCATTACACTGTACCACTATCAGACTGGTTAGAATGCATAATACTGGTAGTATTTTGTATGTCGCATGTGTCTTTTTTCCCCACACAGGGATAACACTATTCCTAAAAATGTTTGGGTAGTTGAGGATTACTGCCTATACTAGCTGTAAACCAGCATTAGTATTTCCTAAAATACTTGTATATTGTGTAAAATATTTTTTTTTTCTGTCACACTGAGAGACTTCTAGTCCTTAAAGCGACTCTGTACCCACAATCAGTAGCAAATTATAATAGGTCTGGTTCAGGAGGTAGCCCGGGGCCCCTGAGCTCCTGGGGAGGGGGCATGGCCACCCAAAAAAAATTATACTGTCAGTGGTGTATTGTCCCTGGCTACAGTTCTGCCAAGATTTGCAAAAAAAAAAAAATAAAAAATCACTGCTTTTTTACCACAATTTTGCAGAAATCACAGCATCATGACATTATCTATCCTGTGCTATGAACACCACACTGGTGCTGCCATAGTTACAGTGGGGTTGGGGCCCCAGGCTTGGTGAACAGCCCGGGGCCTATGACAAAGTTAATCAGCTTCAGCCCACAATCTGCCCTGCCCAAACCGCTTGTACCTTTGGATAGCTGCTTTTAATCCAAGATCTGTCCTGGGGTCCGTTCGGTAGGTGATGCAGTTTTTGTCCTAAAAACAACTTTTAAACTTGCAGCCCTGTGTCAAATTGGTGTGGCCTATAGTGTCTGTGCATTAGGCTTGCACCGCCTCTCCATCCCTCCTCCCCGCCCTCTTCACCATTAGGAATGCTCAAGGCAGGTTTTCTCCTATTCATCACCTGCACATGTGTTGGATCGTAAAGGCACCTGTGCAGTGTTCAGACAAGTGAGGAATAGGAGAAGTTCTGACTGGAGTATTCCTAATGATGAAGAGGGCGGGGAGGAGGGACGGAGAGGTGGGGCAAGCCTAGAGCATAGCCACTCTCTAGGCCACACCAATTTGACACAGGGTTGCAAGTTTAAAAGTTGTTTTTTAAGACAATAAATGCGTCACCAGCCGAACGGACCCCAGGTGCAAGCAGCTAATTAAAGGTACAAGCTGTTTTGGGGGGGGACAGATTGTGGGTGCAAAATCATTTTAAAAGCACTGTTGGGTAAAAACCTACTTACCTAACCAGCAGTGAGCTAAGCATCAGGTGACTTGGGTCTATATACACCCAGGCCACCAGATGCAAATGGCCAATGGCCGGGATGGGTGGAGTGCATGACAAAGTAGAGGCAGCCACTCATCTGGAAATTTGGTCAGCTTTCCTACAACACCATTCAGACTAGGCAGGGGCACGTTGCTATGGCTAAAAGTGCAGTTGCGTCAAAAAGCAGTAACATCCCAGGCTCTCCCCAGGCTCTCATCCTCTACCACTCTTGGCCCTCCTCACTTGGGCCCTCCTCATTTAGAAGCACACAAAGGATTGGCATTATTGTACACAGCCCACACCAGAAGCCCTGTGATGCTGCCATACAGTACAAAAGCAGGTGCTCCAGACAGGGTTTCGAGTCCCTGCTCCTTAACAAACATTGTATCAGGCGCGACACCAGGGAATAAAATAGAACTATTGCACTAAATACGACAAAAAACTATTTTGTTTTGAGAACGAAAGGTCCTCTTCATCAGGTATGTGCAAACTAAACACACTTAGACGCAAACATATTTAACCCCTTAAGGACCGTGCTAATTTTCGTTTTTGTGTTTTCGTTTTTTCCTCCTTGTGTATATAAGGCCATAGCAGTTGCATTTTTACACCTACAGACCCACATAACCCATTATTTTTTGCGTCACTAATTGTACTTTGCAATGACAGGCTGAATTTTTGCATAAAATATGCTGCAAAACCAGAAAAAAAATTATATGCGCGGTGAAATTGAAAAAAAAAAACAACGCAATTCTTTTTCTTTAGGAGGGCTTCATTTTAACGCTGTGTGTCCAATGGAAAAGTCGGTACGATTAAAACGATATGCAACATGTATAACTTTTATATTAATTGATGGCTCGCAAAAAATTAAAACCTTTTACAGAAAATAAACGTTCCTTAAAATCGCTCTATTCCCATGCTTATAGCGCTTTATCCTTTGGTCTATGGGGCTGTATGGTGTTATTTTTTGTGCGATGATCTGTACTTTCTATTGGTACCTGGATTGCGCATATGCGACTTTTTGATCGCTTTTTATTACATTTTTTCTGGATTTGATGCGACCAAAAATGCACAATTTTGCACTTTGATTTTTTTTGCGCTTTCGCCGTTTACCGTAAACAAAAATGCATACAGTATGGTACCAACTTTATTACTACTTTCAGTAAACAACATAGTGACATTAGAGCCATTCTCACACGTCATTGGCCAATTCTGAAACAAGATCCTCATCTCAAAATATTAATACCCGACAGACCTAGAATCACCTTCCAGAGGGCTCCTACAGTCAAATCAGACAGCATAAATACAATAGTAAAAAAAAAAAAAACACAATCTTGTTAGCTAATTGCATTTCACTAATTTATTTTTTGGGTGGTCAGGTCAAACATTGTTATTTAATAATGGGTATAGAGTTCATAGATCAGTGGTAGCACCCTGGTTCTTTAAGAAAACAACACGCCCATCATGGTATACTGATTCATAGTCATCTACACCCTTGTAAATGATGCAGTTTTTATAAATTCCTGACCACTTTCATAATCCAGAAAGTAGATGGTAGATGTAGATGTAAAAATGATAGATAGATAGATAGATAGATAGATAGATAGATAGATAGATAGATAGATAGATAGATAGATAGATAGATAGATAGATGTTATAAGGGGGATCTGGTGTGGTGGGATATCCTGGTGATCTATTGGATCTGAGAGGAGAAAAATGTAATGAAGAAAACACATGATGTATGCATAGAAGCCTAACAACAAAGGAGAATATGCAAAATACAGTAAATAGAAAGGGAAAGGGTTGCTATTAAAAAGAAAAAGTATTGCTGTGACAACTGGCCAGACAAAGAAGGCACCAACCTGATGACTACGGGCTACGCTGGATATGGTGCACATACAAAACAAAGAAAGGACAAACAATACACAATATAAGGAGGGTCAACAAGCCGTGTAAGTAACTGTCGAAGTACAGAATCAGAAGTCAAGGGGGAAGTCAGAGGAATAAGCCAAAGATCAGATAACCAGCCCCAGGTTCTGACTGGGGCAGAGACTCCAGCTTCCCCCCTCAGTAGCACCTGTCAGTCAGCCTTACAAAATATATGGAATAGCTGAATGTTGGGTAGGCGTTGGCGCATCCCTGCTAGCTCCACCCCTGCTGTCTATGAGGAGCGTGTGCTGGCGCTGGTTCCTGATAATTGCATTGATTTTGCTGGTCATCTAGTGAAACATAATCATTTACTCAGCTTCTCACAGGTGTAGTGAATAGTTTGCAGCTACCGTATAGTTGAATAGGGATATTTCTCATGAGATAATGCTGTGAGCTATGAGTCATATGCTGAAAGCTTGTGAGAACTGTTATAAAGTCACAAGCTGCTACTTAACAATCAC
Organism: Dendropsophus ebraccatus; assembly: GCF_027789765.1. Taxonomy (NCBI): domain Eukaryota; kingdom Metazoa; phylum Chordata; class Amphibia; order Anura; family Hylidae; genus Dendropsophus; species Dendropsophus ebraccatus. Next base: position 73,336,230 of record NC_091465.1, on the reverse strand, counting down.
CAGTGCCTTGAAGCTATTGAACCATTGGTACTAGCTACAATAACAATTGTTAAAACTGCTGAGATATACAAAGAACAAAGGGTCATTATTATCTATAAGTGGAATTAACAGATAAAAATAGCACCTGTTCTATTAAGAAACACTGCCTTGCAGCAGCCAAAAGCAATCCAGTGCCTATCTCATTGATATATGCAGTATAACTATACAGCATAGATCTCAATGAGAGATCAGTGTGCTTATACTAGAAGTCCCCCAGGGGGGCTTCTAGTATAAGTGTAAAAAAAAAAAGTGTTGTTGTTAATAAAAAGCCCCTTCCCCTAATAAAAGTGTGAATCACCCCCCTTTTTAAATGTTATAAGTAAAAATAAATAAATCAACATGTTTGGTATCGCCGCGTGCGTAATCGCACCCCAAAAATATTAATTTATTTCCTGATCTCGCATGGTAAACAGCGCAAGCGCAAAAAAATCCCATAGTGCACAATTGCGCATTTATGGTCGCATCAAATCCAGAAAAATTGTAATAAAAAGCGATCAAAAAGTCACACATGCGTTTTCAAGGTACTGATAGAAAGAACAGATCATGGCGCAAAAAATTACACCTCACACAGCCCCATAGACCAAAGGATAAAAGCGCTATAAGCATAGGAATAGAGCGATTTTAACCCCTAGACGACCCAGGGCGTATAGTTACGCCATGGAAGTTTGTCCCCAGACGACCTAGGGCGTAACTGTACGCCCTGGGTGTTTCTCCCGCTATGAAGCGTGCTCCGGAGCGGAGCGCGCTTCATAGCAGGTGGGGGCCGGCTGCAATCAGCAGCCGGGACCTCACCGGTAATGACACGCTGCAGCGATCGCGCTGCCGCGTGTCATTAACTCCTTAAACGCCGCGATCGCGGCGCGACCGCGGCGTTTAAGTGTAAGTGACAGGGGGAGTCCCCTGTCACTTACCGATCGGGACCCCCGCAGTGTGACTGCGGGGGTCCCGATCGGTAAAACGGGCCGCCAGAGGTCTCTCACCTGCCTCCGTGCGGTCCGATCGGCGATCTGCTACACTGAGCCTGCACAGGCAGGCTTAATGAGTAGATTACCGATAACACTGATCAATGCTATGTCTATGGCATAGCATTCATCAGTGTAGAAATCAAACTAATGTATGTACAAGTCCCCCAAAGGGACTTCAAAGGTGTAAAAAAAAAAAAGTTAAAAACACTAACACACTACCCCAAAACCCCTCCCCCAATAAAAGTTGAAATCACCCCCCTTTCCCATTATATAAATAAAACATATAAAAATAAATAAACAAATAAACATATAATATACCGTAGCGTGCGTAATTGTCCGATCTATTAAAATATAACAAGCGTCATTGCGAACGGTAAACGGCGTACACGAAAAGAGGGAAAAAAGTGCGCGGATTACCGATTTTATGTTACATTATATATAAAAAAAAATTAATAAAAAGTGATCAAAACGTCCGATCTTCACAAATATGGTATTAATAAAAACTAGAGATCATGGCGGAAAAAATGACACCCCATACAGCCCCGTAGGTGAAAAAATAAAACCGTTATAAGCGTCACAATAGGCCCATTTTATTTATAATTAATTGCCAAAAAAAAGGATTTCATTTAAAAAAAATATATAACATTAGAGAATCTCTGTAAACCTGCATATGGTTGTGTTCGGACTGACCTATAGAGTAATAGTATCATGTCGCTTTTACCATATAGTGCATTACGTAGACACAGGAACCCCCCAAACGTTACCATATTGCATTCTTTTTTGCGATTTCACCAATTTATATCTTCATAAATAATATATTTGGGATTCCATCATACATGTTATGGTAAAATGAATGACGCCATTACACAGTACAACTATTCCTGTAACAAATAAGCCATTACATGGCCTTGTAGATAAAAAACTGAAAGTGCTAGAGCTCTTAGAAGGGGAGGAGGGGAAAACGGAAACACTAAGATCAAAATTTGCGCGGTCCACTGGGTCATTTTGGGCCTGGTCCTCAAAGGGTTAAGGAACATATATTTGTTAACAATGGTTTGAATTTTTTACAGGCCATCACATATAAAAGCCATACAGGCCATAATATAAAAGTTATACATGTTACATATCATTGTAATCGTAACAATCTGAGGAACATATATAGCAAGTTTTACCAGAGGGCGAATGGCGTAAAAGCAAATAACCCCCAAATAAAAGAAATGCGTTTTTTTTTTTTTTTTTTTTTTTCAATTTCACCACACATCAAATTTTTTTCTGGCTTCGCAGCGTACTTTTTGAAAAAATACAGCCAGTCATTGGAAAGTACAATTAGTGGCACAAAGAAATAAGGGCTCAAAAATTGAAATTGGCCCGGTCCTCTAAGGGTTAACGAGCAGCTGACTACTGCCTTTGAAACAGCTACAAAATGAAAGGACGGCAGAGGACACCTGCAAGTTGACATCCACCGATTGTATGGTTCAAAATGGACAACACAAGGATCCTTAATTAGGATCCACCATTTTCACTGTCTGTTCCTTTTAATTGTGCCAGTGCCTGACAAGCTGATTACGCCCCTCCTCCCCCCCCCCCATTAATAACTTGTCTTTTTTAAACTACTAGACTGACCAGTAGCTGACTACTGCCTTTGTAACAGCTACAAAATGAAAGGACGGCAGAGGTTACCCGCAAGTTGACATCCACCGATTGTATGGTTCGAAATAGACAACATAAGGATCCTAAATTAGGATCCACCATTTTCACTGTCTGTTCTTTTTAACTGTGGCGTGTATCTTGGAGATACAATAGATTACCTGACAGCCCTGCAAAATAGCACTTGAATTGAAGTTGATTTGATTTAAAAATTTAAATTGAACATTAAAAAAAAAAAGACCATAAAGTGGCCTTTACTGGCCTTTAGATGAGGCAGGTGTGGAACCTCCCAAAATTTAGGCCTGACAGCATGGTGGTGTGAACTCAGTGAACAAGGTAGATAAGGCAGGCGTTCAACCTCCCAAAAATTAGCCCTGACACAGCATTGCGGTGAGAACTCAGTGAACAAGGTAGATAAGGCAGGCGTTCAACCTCCCAAAAATTAGGCCTGACACAGCAGAGTACAAAGGGACAGCCACCACCATGAGGTTCCTAAAAGCCTCTGTCTTTACCAGCCGATAGAGCAGCATCTCCAGGCTCAGCAGTTTGCCTATGTGCACATTTAGGGCTTGTGTATGTAGTTGAGTGGCAGTGTATTTGTGCTTCCATTCAAAGGTCTGTTGTAGAGACAGTTGAAGGGGTGGGTGTAGGGCAGGAAGCGCTCGTGCCTGGGGCCTGGGCGGGGGGGGGGGGCTGACAGAGCCAGTATGTGACACAAGGGAAGGAGCAGGGGTGTGACTTGCAGTAACTGAACGGCCTTGGTTCCACTGATTGGGGTGTTTAGCACTCATATGAGTGCACATGCTGATAGTGGTTAGGCTGGTATTGGTGGCTCCCCTGCTGATCCTGGTGTGGCACAGGTTGCACACTACAGTCTATCGGTCATCTGAAGTTTCTTTAAAGAACCTCCAGACTTGTGAATATCTAGGCCTGGCCATGGGAGTTTGACTGATCTACTTGCTCTGGCCCTGCTTCTGCCTCTGCCCACCCCTCTTCCCACTGGTCCTGTGGCTGAACTTGCCTCCCCCTCGGAAAAACTCAATACACTAGGCTTATCCACCCATCTCGGGTCAGTCACCTCGTCTTCATCCACCAATTCCTCACTCTTCTCCCCACTTTGAGTTACATCTATGATAACAACGTCACTGTCTGACAACCGGGTCTCATCGTCATCATCAGACACCTCTTCAAATCCCACTTGCAAGTCCCCACTCTCACTGACTGCGTGAGCTGCAAAGTTTGGGCATGGGGACAGATCAACTGCTCTGGTTGCTCAGACTTAGGGAGGGGTCCAGAAAAGAGTTCCTGGGAGCATGTTGGATCTGAATCCCTCCTTTCCCCTGAGGGGCCAGGCTGTGGGAAAAGAGGCTGAGCTGCTGCAGCAAGGGTTCCACTCCCTTGGCTAGCGTGGGTCGACTGTGTGGAACACTGGGTGGTAGATAAGTTACTGGACACATTATCCGCTATCCACATGATCACCTGTTCACACTGCTGCAGTTTCAATAGCGGTGTACCCTGAGGCCCTGTAAGTTGCAAGAAGAAGCTATCGAGTGAATGTCCGCGGTGTGCCACTGTCCCTCCTCAACGGGTGCTGTGTCACCCTGCCCAGAACCACGGCCTCTGCCCACTGCATCGCTTGGAACCCCATGCCCTCGACCCTTACCCCTGAGGTTCACTATTTTATGGACACTGCCCAGTCAAAACTGAGATAGCTGCACTACAGATCACAGCAAGCCAAGAAAATATATTACTCAGACTACTTTTGGAGGTAGCCGTATATAGTCTGTGTGTAAGTGGCGTTATACGGTGTATGCCACTTTTTACACAGGACAATGAGCAGTGAGGTTGGATATGGCTGCACTGACAAACAAAGCAACCCTGATGACTGGCTGCAGATGAGAAAATATACTGGTCACACTAGTTCTTGGAGGTTGTCGTATAAAGTCTGTGTGTAAGTGCTGCTATATGGTGTTTGCCACCCTCTTACACAGGACAATCAGCAGTGAGCTTGGATAAAGCTCCACTAAGAAATAATGAAGCAACCCTGATGACTGGCTGCAGATGAGAAAATATACTGGTCACACTAGTACTTAGAGGTTGAATTTGGATGCTTTTATTGTGCTATGAAACTGGTTATTTATTTTTATATATGTTTTTAATTTAATTTAATTCTTATCTATTCTTTTTAGATTATTTGCCAGCGATGCCTTGCAGCGGTTTTGAATAATGAAAATGAGAACCCAGAATATATTATAGTTGTCTATTGTCAGCTCTTTTTCACTTTGTGGTAATGTTACCACTATAATAACTTTCATAATTTTTTTTATTTTTCTTTTTTCGTATTTTTAGTATCACAAAGGGTCTTTTTTGTGCTTTTACAACATTATGCACATCACAACATGCTTAGATCTGTCACAATTTTATGCAATGGTTTTTCACTTTTCATTTCTATCATCCAATGTTAGGACTTGGACCGTGCATTCGGCTCCCGGCGTCGCCGATGAGTGCAGCCAAAGCATACATAACTGCTCAGGCCGGTTGCTAGGGGCACGACGACGGCGGCGTCCATAGCAGCCGGACTGCTTCTCATGTTTTTTACCTACTTTGCTCTGCTACTCCGTGTTGTAGCAGAGGCCAGGGTTTCACTGCCCTGGCTGATCAGCATAGCTGTTTTGTGTGTTGAACTGATTGTAGATTGACAGCGGACTCTGCCAATCAGCTGTCAGTAATCTTGAGTCTGGGACCTATAAGTATCCTCCCCAGTCTACTATGCTTTACCTCTGAAAGTCCCTGGCTTGCCTGGTGTTACTTGATCTAGCGTTCCTGCATTCATATTCTGGTTACCCGACTCTAGCTTTGACTACTTGACTATTCTTTTGGACACGATTTGGTACTTTATTGCTCGGCTGGTTTTGACTCGGACTTCTGACCTTCCCTTTATTGTGTTGTGTATTGTCTTATTTTGTTTTGTGTATTCACTGTAGTGAGATCAGGGACTGCCGTCCAGTTGTCCGTTTGCTAATTAGAGCATCTGAGGCAAGCAGGTAGGGGCAGTGGGGCGGGTGCTAGCTTCAGGGCTCACCTGTCCTTGTGTCTCTCTGTCCTGATCCTAACATTTTCACAGGCCCATACCCATGTCAGCGATCCCGACGGTTCGGCATGTCTGTTGATCCGTCCACAGCTGACTGGTTACAAGGTATTGCAACACGCATGGAAGGTATGGCGGGTTATATGGCACAGTTGACGCAGCGAGTAGATGCCTTAACCCCATTAACTTCCCAGATGACTATGACACCAGCTCCTGTGGTCTCTCAGACTTCCCAACCTAAGATGCTTATGCCTGACCGGTTTGAGGGGAACCTGGACAAGTTCAGGACATTCAGGGAGTTCTGTAATTTGTATTTTAAGTTTAACTCTTTCTCAGGAGATGCTGAGAAAGTAGCTATGGTAGTGTCTCTCCTTCAGGGGGCGCCCCAGGATTGGGCTCTGGCCCTACCTCCTGAAGCCCCTGAATGGAGTTCCCTGCAAAGGTTCTTTGGGTCCCTGGGACAAATTTATGATGACCCTAACCGCGCTGCCCTGGCCGAATCTCACCTGTTATCCATCCAGCAAGGTCTCCGTACCGCTGAGGATTATTCAGCTGAGTTTAGGCAGTGGTGTGCGGTAACAGGGTGGACAGACGCACCCCTTAAAACCTTTTACCGACAAGGACTGTCAGACAACATAAAGGACGCTATGGTCAGTCACCCCTCTCCTGACTCTCTGAGTGATTTAATGATGTTAGCCATTTCAATTGACAGGCGACTTAGAGAAAGGAAATGGGAGAAGCAGGGGGTGACAACAGTAGTTTCATGTCAGGTAACCTCAAAGAAAGCAGTGGTCTTGTCTCCTACTCCGCCAGAAGAGGAACCAATGATGTTGGGCTCCACTTCGGCTACTGCTCGCAGGAGACATCGCCTGGACAACTCCTTGTGCCTGTATTGTGGAAAACCAGGACACTTCATCAGAGGATGTCCAGTCAGACCTGATCGGGTTCCGGGAAAACACCAGTGCTGAGTGATGTTTTGACAAGTTTTTGCTGCCAGTAAAATTGTCTTTTAGTGATAAAATTTTTTCCTGCCAGGCCATGGTAGATTCGGGTGCTGCCCTAAGTTTTATTCGTACACCTGTTGCCTTGTCCTTGGGATTAAAGCTGATCCCTTTGTTCTATCCATTTTCTGTTTCAGGTGCCAATTCTGCTCCTTTAAGTGGGGGTAATATCAGGTTCCGTACCCCTGAGGTATCCATGGGGGTTGGTTGTCTCCACCAAGAACAGATATCCTTTTTTGTCATGGACAAGCTGGCCGCAGATGTAATTCTTGGGTTGCCATGGTTGCGTCTCCACAATCCAGTGTTTAGTTGGAAAACCTCTGAGTTAGTTAAGTGGGGTAGTTCTTGTGAGTCCCATTTGGCTCAGGTTTGTCCGTCCTTAAGTTCTGTTACTGATATGCTGGCTCTGCCTGAATTTATCGCTGACTTCCAGGATGTGTTCGATGAGGCGGTTGCTGATGCCTTGCCTCCTCACCGTCCGTATGATTGTGCTATCGATCTTGTGTCCGGGGCCAGGTTTCCCAAGGGTCGGATCTTTAACCTGTCCCCCCTGGAACGAGAGTCGATGCGCCAATACATACAGGACAGTTTAAGGAAGGGTCACATCCATCCATCCGTGTCACCCATGGGCGCTGGGTTTTTCTTTGTGGAAAAAAAAGACGGTGGATTACGTCCCTGTATAGATTACAGGGAATTAAATAAATAACTATTAAGGACCAGCATCCTCTTCCTCTGATCCCGGACCTTCTTAACCAGGTAGCGGGTGCCCGTTGGTTCTCGAAAATAGACCTGGGGGGGGCATATAACTTTATCCGGATCTGAGAAGGCGATGAGTGGAAAACTGCTTTTAACACTCTTGAAGGGCATTTTGAATATCTTGTGATGCCCTTCGGGCTCAGTAACACTTCAGCAGTTTTTCAAAGGTTTGTCAATGACATTTTCCGTGATTTGTTTGGCCAATTTGTTGTTGTATACCTGGATGACATCCTCATTTACTCACCAGACTGGCTGTCCCACCAGAAACACGTTCGTGAGGTGTTTTCCAGGCTCAGGAAGAATCTCTTGTGTGCCAAATTTTCAAAGTGTCTTTTTGGGGTAAAAGAAATAGGATTTCTGGGATATATCCTTACTCCTGATGCTGTACAAATGGACCCTAGTAAAGTAACAGCAGTACTTGAGTGGGCAAGACCTACTACTCTTAAAGAGGTTCAAAGGTTTCTAGATTTCGCTAATTTCTATAGGAAATTCATCCGTAATTTTTCTCTAGTAGTTAAGCCTCTGACCGAGTTGACTAAGAAAGGGGCGGACCCAGCTTCTTGGTCGCTGGAGGCCGAACAGGCCTTTACTCAATTGAAGAAAAGTTTTTCTACTGCCCCTGTCTTGGTACATCCTGACTTGGATGTTCAGTTTGTGGTGGAGGCGGATGCCTCAGAGTCTGGTGTAGGGGCGGTGCTTTCTCAGGGGAGAGAACCCTATACCAACCTGAGGCCTGTCGCATACTTCTCCCGGAGATTCTCCACTTCCGAGGCCAATTACGATGTTGGCAACCGGGAACTGTTGGCTATCAAGTGGGCCTTTGAGGAGTGGAGACATTTCCTGGAAGGAGCGAGACATCAGATAACGGTTTTAACCGATCACAAAAACTTGTTATACTTAGACAATGCTAAGAGGCTAAATCCGCGTCAAGCTCGCTGGGCATTGTTCTTTACTAATTTCAATTTTATAGTGATGTATCGTCCGGGGTCTAAGAATATAAAGGCTGACGCCTTGTCCCGAAGCTTCAGCATTTGTGGTGTGCCTGAGGTGGAACCTGAAAACATACTACCTCCAGGCATTGTTCTTGCTAGTATATCCATTGATTTAAAGAAGGAAATTTTGAGATCTTAAAATAACGCGCCTGCTAACTTACCTCCAGATAAGCTGTTTGTTCCTATGCACCTTAGGTTAGCAGTGTTGAAAGAGATACATGCATCCGTACTGGCCGGTCATCCTGGCATAGCTGGGACTGGCTATCTGTTGTCTCGCACATGCTGGTGGCCTTCATGGCAGAGGGACGTTCGGGAATATGTGAAATCCTGTGAAACATGTGCCCGAGCCAAAACCCCAAGGTCTCTGCCTGAAGGTCTACTCCAGCCACTACCACTGCCAAGTCGCCCGTGGTCCCATCTGTCGATGGACATTATAACTGATCTTCCCCCCTCACAGGGGAAGACTGTGATCTGGGTAGTGGTTGATCGCTTTAGTAAAATGTGTCATTTAATTGCATTAAAGAAACTGCCTACTGCCAAAACTCTTACTAAACTATCTGTTAGTCACATCCTCCGGTTACATGGGGTACCTACCAACATTGTCTCTGACCGAGGGGTGCAATTTGTGTCCAGGTTTTGGAGGGCTTTTTGTGAATTCTTGAAAACATCTTTGTCATTTTCCTCAGCATTTCACCCGGAAACTAATGGTCAAACGGAACGTACTAATCAATCTCTTGAGCAGTATTTAAGATGTTATGTCTCTGATAACCAAGGCACCTGGTCTGAGTACTTGCCAATGGCTGAATTTGCTTTAAACAATCATGTCAATGCATCCACACAGCAAACACCCTTCTATTGTAACTATGGTTATCATCCCCAGTTTTCTGCAGTCCCCAATCAGGAGTCACATTTCACTTCCGTTGCAGAACTAACCAAAAAACTGTGCACAGTTTGGGCAGAGAGTCTTGTGACTCTAACTGTATCCCAACAAAAACAAGTTCAATATGCTAATCGCAAACGCCGTCCCGGTCCCCAGTATCTTGTGGGAGAAAAAGTGTGGTTGTCTACTAAGAATTTACGTCTCAGGGTCACTTCAGCCAAATTTGCTCCCCGATATATTGGTCCGTTCCCAATTATAGAAATTATCAATCCAATCTCCTTTAAGTTACAGCTACCCCGGTCATTAAGAGTCCATCCGGTATTCCATAAAAGCCTCCTCAAGAAATATACTCCTCCTACAGTCACTTGTCCTCCTCCCCTTCCAGTTGTGGTCCAGGGTGAGTTAGAGTATGAGATAGAAAGAATTCTAGACTCAAGAATGATCTGCAGGACCATTCAGTATCTGGTACTCTGGAAGGGGTATGGTCCAGAGGAGCGCACATGGGTATCTGCTCGGGATCTCCATGCCTCTGATTTAATCAGAAAATTTCATCAGTCATACCCTGATAAGCCTGGGGGTCCTAGTAAGAGTCCGGAGGCCCCTCCTCAGGGGGGAGGGTTCTGTTAAGACTTGGACCGTGCATTCGGCTCCCGGTGTCGCCGATGAGTGCAGCCAAAGCATACATAACCGCTCAGGCCGGTTGCTAGGGGCACGACGACAGCGGCGTCCATAGCAGCTGGACTGCTTCTCATGTTTTTTACCTACTCTGCTCTGCTACTCCGTGTTGTAGCAGAGGCCAGGGTTTCACTCCCCTGGCTGACCAGCATAGCTGTTTTGTGTGTTGAACTGATTGTAGATTGACAGCTGACTCTGCCAATCAGCTGTCAGTAATCTTGAGTCTGGGACCTATAAGTATCCTCCCCAGTCTACTATGCTTCGCCTGTGAAAGTCCCTGGCTTGCCTGGTGTTACTTGATCCTGCATTCATATTCTGGTTAACTGACTCTAGCTTTGACTACTTGACTATTCTTTTGGACACGATTTGGTACTTTGTTGCTCAGCTGGTTTTGACTCGGACTTCTGACCTTCCCTTTATTGTGTTGTGTATTGTCTTGTTTTGTTTTGTGTATTCACTGTAGTGAGATCAGGGACTGCCGTCCAGTTGTCCGTTTGCTAATTAGAGCATCTGAGGCAAGCAGGTAGGGGCAGTGGGGCGGGTGCCAGCTTCAGGGCTCACCTGTCCTTGTGTCTCTCTGTCCTGATCCTAACATCCAATTTTTATTTCATATACTTACACATTTTTTGATTCAATGAACATTATTTTTCACACACATTTTTATTTTCTCACTTATATTCATTTTTTATTTATCATTTATTTTTTGTTTTGACTTTCTTGTAGATATGTATTTTCAGTATCTAGCAATTATGCACTTTAGGACACTTGATCTTTTTATCTTATTCATCATGAGAACATAGTATAATTTTTACACATTATATGCATATTATTATTATTATTCTTTATTATTTTTTATATTTATTTTGAATAAGTGTCACTTACATTAATACACATTAATTTCATCGGTTAGATGATATAACAATAATGATAGTTGTTCACATTTTTTGTTTCATTAGGTTTTAAGTTCTATTATGTCACAGTTTGGTTTGTCAGCACATTCATATTTTTCTCGGTGTGTATTATGGTTTCTGCTAGGGATGAGCGAACTTTTGAAAAGTTCAGTTCGGTTCGATCCCCCGAACTTTCTTGAAGTTCGGGTTCTTACAAACCGAATCGAAAACAAACCTTGCAATAACGGCTGAATTATTGCAGCTACAATAGTGGGAGTCTGATAGGGTATAGTTTCGTGTAGTTGCAGTTGCTATTACACTGAAAAAAGTGGAAAAAAAATCAAAGTGCAAAAATAGTGAAAAACAAAAAAATAGCCGGCAAATCGGCAATAAAGCCGACTCCTCTAATGGTTAACATATTTAATTAATAGAACACCTTTTCGTGTAATAAAGTCACTTTCGTTGTTCAATAATTTAATTAAAACGGTTCCATCATTGTGCAATTTAATATACTGTTAAAATAAATAAATATATATATATATATATATATATATATATATATATATATATATATATATGCATATTTATATATATATTTATTTTTTTACAGTATATTTATGGATTCGTTTAAATTAAATTATTGAACAACGAAACTAACTTTATTACAACGAAAATGTGTTTTATTAATTAAATATTAATTATTACAGGAAGCTCTTTTAAAGCCGTTATTTCATATTCCCGGTAAAAGAGCTCACTGTAATAATTAACACTTTACTTTAATTAAAACATCAAATGTTTCTTCTAATTATGTTATCACAATAGCATTATTAAAAGAAACATTTTGAATCATATGTGCGCTCAGCTGAGCAGCTGATCGGCTCAGCGCACATATAATTAGCGGGTCCGCATAGCTTTCATTGTGCTGCGGACCAGCGAAGAGGACACATGGGGGGTGAGATACAGCTCTCCCCACCCCCTCCCCAGCACTGCACCCATCCCAGCAAGGAAGGGGTGGGGGTCACTTAACCCCTTCCTTGCTGGGATGGGTGCAGTCTGACATCAGTCTGGCCCCCAAGGGGTTAAGGGGGATGCAATGCATCCTCACTTAACCCCTTGGGGGCCAAACTGTAAGCAGCAATTTGTAAAGATGCTGCATACTGTAAGGTGCACAACACCGCTCACAATGATGGGTGTTGTGCTCCTGTTTGTGTGTTTTTCTGTGTTTCTCCCTTTTTGTTTTTCAGATAAAGGTATCCTGTGGATTGCGTCGGATTCGATGGACTACGTCGATGACCAGTTATGAAAATAGGGGAAACCCTACTCGGGTTTTTTTTTAAATAAATAATTGAAAACAAAAACGCGTAGGGTTCCCCCTATTTTCATAACAGCAGCCTGGTAACACCAGGGTGGGAAGAGCCATTGGTTTAGGCCCTCCCCAGCCTAAATCTTACCAGCCTGCTGCCGCCCGGTCCAGGAGCGCCAATTTTGACGCTCCGGGACCACTGACACCCGGCTCTTCCCAGTACCCCTGGTGGCATTGGGTACTGGGGTAATAATGGGGGGTTAGTGTTAGCCATTTTAAACCGGCTAACACTAGGCCCCGACTTAGTAATGGATTCTATCTATTAGACGGCTTCCACTACTAAGTCTGTAAAGTAAAGAAATAAAGACTAGACACAAGTGAAAAATTTTTTTATTCAAATAAAAACACCCCCACACCCCCTCATTGACCATTTTATTTTAAAAAATCCAAACAACCGCTGGTCATCGAAGTAGTCCACCGAATCTGACCTAATCCACTGGATACCGATATCTGAAAAACAAAAAGGGAGAAACACACAAAAAACACACAAACAGGAGCACAACACCCATCATTGTGAGCGATGCTGTGCACCTTACAGTATGAAGCATCTTTACAGATGCATCCCCCTTAACCCTTTGGGGGCCATACTGAACAATCTGGCCCCCAGGGGATTAAGTAAGGGTCCCCACTTAACCCCTTGGGGGCCAGACTGTTGTCAGACTGCACCCATACCAGCAAGGAAGGGGTTAAGTGACCCCCCTTCCTTGCTGGGAGGGGTGCAGTGCAAGGGAGGGGGGGGGAGCTTTTTTTCTCACCCTCCCAGGTCTTCTATCTTCTATCTTCGGCTCGGGTAAATTGACACGTGCAGATCCGTAGCGGATACCGCCCCTGTGAATTACAATGTAATTACATACTGGCAGCGGGAACCTCAGATGCAGCCGGATCGCGCTGCCGGTAATGTATTATCCCGGGGGGCTAATGGGGCTGGGAATTACATACTGGCAGCGGGATGACAATCCTGCTGCCAGTATGTAATTACATTGGAATTCACAGGGGCGGTATCCGCTGCGGATCCGCACGTGTCAATTTACCCGAGCCGGGGCCGACACACTGAGCTCAGTGTGCCGGCTCCGGTGAAGAAGAAAGAAGAAAGAAGAGAGAAGACCTGGGAGCTTGAGTAACCCCCCCCCCCTCCCCTGCACTGCACCCCTCCCAGCAAGGAAGGGGGGGTCACTTAACCCCTTCCTTGCTGGTATGGGTGCAGTCTGACAACAGTCTGGCCCACAAGGGGTTAAGTGGGGACCCTTATTTAACCCCCTGGGGGCCAGATTGTTCAGTATGGCACCCAAAGGGTTAAGGGGGATGCAATGCATCCTCCCTTAACCCCTTGGGGGCCACACTGTAAGCAGCGATCTGTAAAGATGCTGCATACTGTAAGGTGCACATCACCGCTCACAATGATGGGTGTTGTGCTCCTGTTTGTGTGTTTTTTGTTTTTTAGATATCGGTATCCAGTGGATTACGTCGGATTCGGGGGACTACGTCGATGATCAGCGGTTGTTTGGATTTGGTATTTCACACCTATCCACAGTCAACTTGGACAAGCTGACATCCATGAAAAATAGACAAGGACATGTCCATCCCATGGCCTCAATGCAGGGGCGCAGCTAGGGGTTCAGCCTAGGGGGGCCGAGTGAGTCTCAGTGGGCCCCCAACCAATTATGTTATCCATAGGGAACCTCACTAGATGACAATTCTTTCCGAATAATAAAGGTTATATTCTGCTACATTATTCATAGTGAACAAGGACTGAGAACTGTGGAAAAGACTTTCTACATTTCACTATATACCCATGTAAAATTAAAGGGATTATCCAGCATTGCAAAAACATTCCAGAAACAGCGCCACTTTCCCCCAAAGCTTGGATGTGGTAGTGCAGCTACGTTCCACTAAAAGAGAATGGAACCAAGTTGTAATACCACACACAACATAGAGGAAGCTTTGGCGCTGTTCTTGTTTTCTAATTAGCCATCCATTCATTCTTCTATCTCTTTATCTCATATCTATCTGTCTAATATCTATTGGGCAGCATGAGAACTACACCATAGCTCATGGTCAGTGACTAAATTAGCAATACCCGAAGGGTTTTTCCCGCAGTACCAATAGAGTAAATGAATAGTACAAATGCAGGGTAATAACAATAAAAAGTCCCATGCAGTTCAAGGCAACTATACTAAATAACCTATATACCAGTCATGTCAAACTCTTGCTTGCGGGCCAAATCTGCCGTAGTGCCATTATTTTTGGCCCACTGAGCTTTTCCATTGCTGTATTAAATCTGGCCTGCCTGACATTGCAGCAGATTATAATATGGGTGGTCTGGACAGCTGCTCGGACTGGCTCCTATATAAGAGACTATTTGGAGGGCTGGCTACTTTATAAGACTATTGGGGAGGACTGGCTTCTACATAAGACACTATTGGGAGATCTGGCTACTTTCTAAGACTATTGGAGAGAGCTGGCTATTATATTAAACTATGGGGGATGGTATTGTATAAGAGACTATTTTAGGGACTGGCTACTATATAAGACACTATTGGGGAGGGCTGGCTACTATATGGGACACTATTGGAAGGGCTGGATACTATATAAGACACTATTGGGTGGGCTGGCTACTATATTGGGCACTATTGAAAGGGCTGGTTACTATATGGGACACTATCGGGAGGGCTGGCTACTATGTAGGTCTCTAATAGTAGGTCTGTCTAGTATGTGGGGCACTATTGGGTGGGGGGGGGCTACTACATGGGGCAAAATTATGGGATTACCTACTGCTTGAGGGATATAATGGGTAACTACCATGTGGGGACATTTACTTTAGGCTAGGCAGTACCAGGAACGTTGCAAGCTGCTCTGACAGTGCCAGGAACGCTGCATGCAATCTTCATTAAATATCATGATTGGCCCGCGACTTTCTCCAATTTGTTTTATTTTGGCCCACTGTGTAATTGAGTTTAACACCCCTGCCATATACAAAAAAGCCAGACTACTGCAACATTACTAAATAGAATAATTGCATTATTAATTCATAGAAACAATACATGACAATACATTAAAAATGTAGGAGAAATCAGCCCCGATAATCATGGTGTACAGGGTATATGAGAGCTGCCAATGTATGCCTCCATGTAGTATTTAGACCCTATTTTAGCCTTAATATAGTTCTCAGGGACCCTCTATGCTCTCATATAGTAAAAAGGCCACCATCTATACCCTAACATAGTAGATTGTCCCCCCTTATTCCTCCATATAGAAGATAGACCCTCCCTGTGCACTCCCATATAGTAGTGAGGCCCCTCTGTACCTTCATATTAAAATTCAGCTTCTCTATGCATCCACATAGTAATAGAGAGCAAATGTTCTCCTCGCCTTGTCATCACCCTGCTGCATTCAACTGTATGTTCTCCTTGCATACAAGCGCATACAGCTAAATGGTCAGACACAACATTCTGTAGCCGTGTGGGCCCCCCAGGAGCGCTGGTTGCTGGCCTGGGGCCAACTACAGCCAATAGACATTTGTTAAGTCTGTCTGCAAATGCAATAGCTTTTGCAAACAGCATTAACTGGTGAAATCTTCAGTGGGCCCCCTGCCTGTGTGGGCCCGGGAGCTGCCGCCCCCTTTGCCCCCACCAAATTACGCTACTGCCTCAATGTGGAGACAAGATACAAATGCACTTTCATGTGTGAGGGAGAAAGAGTTCAAGCCCTGAACAACCCACAGCCTCTATCCCTGCCTGCTTGGCAATCTTGTTCTAGACCGCAAGCACTAAAGTATATTAGACTGCAATGAACACATGACCGAGGGAAAGGACAGGGACATTTCTGCAGGCTGATGATTGGTTTAAAGGAGAAACCTCCCTGGACAATTTCCTCATCCAGACAGAAGGTATATGGGATTTAAAGATGAGAAACTGTTAAGGAGGATTGGGTGGATAACATGTAAGGTCTGTTGTGGTGGCCCTCAGTAGTTTTTTTTTTTTACTTATGACCACAGATAATTTAATTTAAATTTTAATTTTAAGATAAGTATAAAAAATTGTATTCAAATTTGAATTTATGTATTTTTTTTTTAACAATGTTATCTCTTGACCCCTTAAGGACGACAGGCGTATATGTACGCCACCGCCGCCTGGGCCTTAACGCAAATGGGCCTAAATGTACACCCTACTGGGGGACCGCACTATGAAGCGAGCTCAGGAGCTGAACTCGCTTCATACCAGGTGAGGACCGGTCATTAACCCCCTAAACGTTTAAGTGTAAGTGACAGGAGCAGCTCCTGTCACTCTTCGATCGGGACCCTCGCAGTGTGTCTCATGAGGGTTGAGTAATTGTCCGATTTATTAAAATAAAACAATATTATTCCCGCACAGTGAACAGTGTGATCAAAAAAACGTTTTAAAATGCCAGGATTGCTGAATTTTTAAATTACATTTTATATATAAAAATATTAATAAAAAGTGAACAATATGATTGATCTACACAGATGTGATACTAATAATAACTAGAAATCGTGGCTCAAAAAAGTTGTTGGTAGGCTTAGGGCTAGGCCCTGGAGAAAACTCTCTCCCAGAGGGGGTGTAGGCTTTTAAGGGTTACAGAAGTTTTAAGAACTGGCACAGACACTCTGGTTGTTCAATGCAGACATGTAACATCATCTGCTGCTTTTAAAATGCGTTGACACATTTGGCATGTGACAATACTGTCAGTGAGTAGACATTTCAGTATACACAAAATAATCATAGTATACACAATAAGACAAAAATCTCCAGATACAACACATCAATTTAGCCAAGACATATAAAAGTTTGTTGTCACTGACAAATTTTAGTCCTGCTCTGGTTCCCTTAAAGTGTCACTGTTCTTAAAACTTTCAAAATCTAAATCAACAGTCGATGTGAAATAAAGAAAGTTTGCAATACACATTCTTTTTTTTTTTTGTTGTTATCATGCTGTAAAACAAGGCTGTACTTACCAGAAATCCAGGTCCAGTCTCCTGAAGGCAGATTTTCTGACTTGTGCTGGTTGAAAAAACAGACTAAACAGAAATTCCGGCCAGTACAGAAAGTAACGGTTCAATGTGTCCATCAGTCACATGACTGAATGACTGCATGTAACACTTTGTGTTTGTAAAAAACCTTTTTTTTTTTCAATAAAAAAAGATTTGATTTAAAAGAAAACAGGAAGTGCCATGTTTTCCATGACAACTTAAAAAAAATGCTAATTGCAAACTTGCTTTATATCACATCTACTGTTGACTTAGATTTTGAAAGTTATAATGACAGTGACACTTTAATGTAAAAAAGACTTGTTGTTTTGGCAAAAATTAGAAAACTCTGTTTTCCATTATTCAGGAAAAACTATTTTTTTCAATAAACTTAGCCCAGCTGTGTTACTGTCATTTAGTTAAAAGGCCAGTATCAAAGTCACTCTTAAAGGGCCGGTACTAAATTTGCTCTTAAAGGACAGGTGCCACGGTCGTTTAGAAAGAGCCATTACTGAATACAATCTTAAAGCGACTCTGTACCCACAATCTGACCCCCGCCCCCCCTCCCCCAAACCGCTTGTACCTTCAGATAGCTGCTTTTAATCCAAGATCTGTCCTGGGGTCCGTTCGGCAGGGGATGCAGTTATTGTCCTAAAAACAACTTTTAATCCTACAGCACTGCGTCTAACGACCGGGGCTTACATTTGTATATGCATTAGGCTCAGGCACCACCTCTCTGTCCTTCCTCCCCACCCTCCTCATGATTAGGAATGATCCAGGAACTTTAATGCTGTTTGAGCTTTGCACAGGTGTCTTAACGATCCAGCTCATGTTCATTATACACACAGGTGGGGAATAGGAAGCAATCTGCCTGGAGCATTCCTAATCATGAGGAGGGTGGGGAGGAAGGACAGAGAGGGTGTGCCAGCCTAATACATATATTAATGTAAGCCCCGGCCGTTAGACACAGCGCTGCCGAATTAAAAGTCGTTTTTAAAACAATAACTGCATCACCTGCAGCTATCCGAAGGTAAAAGGGGTTTGGGGGGGACAGATTTTGGGTACAGAGGGTAAAGGATTGATACTGCATAAGTTTTTAGGGTGCATTCACATGTTCAGGATCTGCAGCAGATTTGATGGCGCAGATTTGAAGCTGCAGATTTTATGCAGTTTTCAGGCATTAAAACAAATGCACCAGAAGTACATTCACTTTAAGTTTTTGACATGGATAGAACGGTACCGGCGAAGTGCTGCCGTCTTTTTTTTTTTTACAACTGCCCAGTTCCCTCGTACAGCGCCATTCTATCCCCAGGTGGCCGGCCCACCCCCAGGAAACCCCCACCCCTCTGTGATGCGACTCCCCTGATTCTAAAGGAGCCGCGTCTTAGAGGGGAGGGGGGTTTCCTCCTACTGGGGGCAGGCCAGCTTGCATCCAGTGCTTCAACTCCAGCCAGTGCCCGGGAATAGAATGGTGCCGTATGCGGGAACCAGGCCATGGTTTAAAAAAAGGACTGCTGCATCTGCTTCCCCTCACCGGTGCCATTCTTTCCATGTCAAAAACTTGTACCAGCAGTACATTTGCTTTAATGCCTGAACACAGCATAAAATCTGCAGCTTGAAATCTGCGCCATCAAATCTGCTGCATATCCTGTGTGTGTTAATGCACCTATAAGAAAAGGCCTTTACTGAAGTTGCTTTTAAAGGGCTGGTTTCGAATTCGCTATCATATAGGCCAGTAAACAATTGACTCTTAAAGGGCTGGTACCGCATTCACTGTTAGGCTATATTTGCAGAACGTACCATTTTTTTTTTTTTAAAGAACAACCGTTGTTTTGAGTTCCGAAGAACATCCATTGTTCAATGCATTGTGTAAAAACAATGGCCGTTGTTCCATTGACTTTAATGCATTTCATTGCAGTTTTAAAAGAACAGCTGTTGTTTTAAAGGAAAACAAATACAGTTAAGTACTTTGTGTGAACATTAACCTTAAATAGCAGGGTTAAAGTTTCTTTGAAGGTGCTCTGGAAGTCCGTGTTAAAGGGGCTCTCTTTTTAAGTGCTATGTATTTTCTTCTGGAAATGCAAAGCTTTGGCTGTCCAGGCATGATGGGAAGTGTAGTTTTGCAACAGCTGAAGGGTGGAACGTTCCCCATTTCCTGGACATCAATGACATCAATAGACATCAATGTTTTAATAGTTTCTAAACTTCTTATTAGGATGGTTATATAGAAAAACACACAAGAGGGTCTACAGTATGTACACTACCGTTCAAAAGTTTGGGGTCACCCAAACAATTTTGTGTTTTCCATGAAAAGTCACACTTATTCACCACTATACGTTGTGAAATGAATAGAAAATAGAGTCAAGACATTGACAAGGTTAGAAATAATGATTTGTATGTGAAATAACATTGTTTTTACATCACACTTTGCTTCCGTCAAAGAATCCTCCTTTTGCAGCAATTCCAGCATTGCACACCTTTGGCATTCTAGCTATTAATCTGTTGAGGTAAGCTGGAGAAATTGCACCCCGCGCTTCTAGAAGCAGCTCCCACAAGTTGGATTGGTTGGATGGGCACTTCTGGCGTACCATACGGTCAAGCTGCTCCCACAACAGCTCAATGGGGTGGTGATCTGGTGACTGCGCTGGCCACTCCATTACCTATGATAGAATACCAGCTGCCGCTTCTGCTGTAAATAGTTCTTGCACAATTTGGAGGTGTGTTTAGGGTCATTGTCCTGTTGTAGGATGAAATTGGCTCCAATCAAGCGCTGTCCACTGGGTATGGCATGGCGGTGCAGAGTGATAGCCTTCCTTATTCAGAATCCCTTTTACCCTGTACAAATCTCCCACCTCACCAGCACCAAAGCAACCCCAGACCATCACATTACCTCCACCATGCTTAACAGATGGCGTCAGGCATTATTCTTCCAGCATCTTTTCATTTGTTCTGCGTCTCAGAAACGTTCTTCTTTGTGATCCAAACACCTCAAAATTGGATTCATCCGTCCATAACACTTTTTTCCAGTCTTCCTCTGTCCAATGTCTGTGTTCTTTTGCCCATCTTAATCTTTTTCTTTTATTGGTCAGTCTCAGATATGGCTTTTTCTTTGCCACTCTGCCCTGAAGGCCAAAATCCTGCAGCCGCCTCCCACTTCTTTTTCTACTCTGGTTAGAGCCTGTTTGTGCTGTCCTCTGAAGGGAGTAGCACACACCATTATAGGAAATCTTCAATTTCTTAGCAATTTCTCTCATGGAATAGCCTTCATTTCTAAGAACAAGAATAGACTGTCGAGTTTCAGATGAAAGTTCTCTTTTTCTGGCCATTTTGAGCGTTTAATTGACCCCACAAATGTGATGCTCCAGAAACACAATCTGCTCAAAGCAAGGTCAGTTTTGTAGCTTTTGTAACGAGCTAGACTGTTTTCACATGTGTGAACATGATTGCACAAGGGTTTTCTAATCATCAATTAGCCTTCTGAGCCAATGAGCAAACACATTGTACCATTAGAACACTGGAGTGATAGTTGCTGGAAATAGGCCTCTATACACCTATGTAGATATTGCACCAAAAACCAGACATTTGCAGCTAGAATAGTCATTTACCACATTAGCAATGTATAGAGTGTATTTGTTTTAAGTTAGGACTACTTTAAAGTTATCTTTATTGAAAAGTACAGTGCTTTTCCTTCAAAAATAAGGACATTTCAATGTGACCCCAAACTTTTGAACGGTAGTGTACATAATTTGTATATTTATGTTGTTCCCCATTGGTATACAGCGGTCGTGTTCAGCTACTATAGTGTTAATTATGAACACTTCTCGTTGGATAATGCCTGTGAGCTGTGAGTCATATGTTACATTGCTTGTGATGGCTGTTACTAAACCACAAGCTGCTACAAAGCAATCACCTAGTGCCCTGAAGCTATTACAGGATCAGCTGGGCTGTTTTTAATATTATATTTTATAATAACAGATGCTATATTGATATGTAATGTGATAAATAAACAACAAAGGAGCTTTTATTAATTATACAAAAAAAAACTGAATATTTATCACTGTTGTAAAATTTATTCCATGGGAAGAACATTTTCTTTATGTAAAAGTAAAGATTGGTTAGGGTTGTAGAGTGTTACAAGATGTTCTGCCTATAGGGGTCCTGTTTGTGTAGTTAAAGCATGCATTATAATGACAATGTATATGGGGTTTTTCCTCCAATTGGAGCCCCAGCCCATAGTATGGTGGGATTTTTTTACTTAAAACATAAACTAAAGGGGTCTAAGGAGAGCAGAAAGGGTCCTACCGATGCAGTGCAATGTCCAATAGCAGTACTATTATACTGCTACACATGGAAATTAAATTATATACTATGCCTCCTATAAGACAGTTTCCTCTGTGTGGGGTAAAGTTTGGGGGAGGTTGTCATAGTAGAAGGATGGAGGTTGAAGGTAGTAGGGGCTCTGTACAGTGACACTTTGACATGGTTTCTGAAATAGGACGGACGCAGCAGGAGAAAAAAGTGCAGGGTGGCATTGTGGCAGAGAGGTTCTGTAGGGAGGAAAAGAGGTATACAGGGCAGCAGGAAGCTTCTGTAGGGGGGCAGAGAGGTGCACAGGGTGGCAGGGAGATTCTGTGGGGAGGCAGAGAGGTGCACAGGGCGCCAGGCAGGTTCTGTAGGGAGGCAGAGAAGGGTAGCAGGGTAGCATGGAGGTTCTGTGGAGAGACAGAGAAAAGGAACAGGGTGCCAGGGAGCTTCTGTAGGGGGGCAGAGAGGGGCACAGGTGGCAGAGAGGTTCTGTAGGGAGGTAGAGAGGGATACAGGGTGGCAGGAAGCTTCTGTAGGGGGGCAGAGAGGGGCACAGGGTGGCAGGGAGGTTCTGTAGGGAGGTAGAGAGGGATACAGGGTGGCAGGAAGCTTCTGTAGGGGGGCAGAGAGGTGCACAGGGTGGCAGGGAGGTTCTGTAGGGGGCAGAGAGGGATGTAGGGTGGCAGGGAGGTTCTGAAGGGAGGCAGAGAGGGATACAGGGTAGCAAAAAGCTTCTGTAGGGGGGCAAAGAGGTGCGCAGGGTGGCAGGGAGGTTCGTAGAGAAGAGAAAAGCGGTGCAGGGTGGCAGGGAGGTTCTGTAGGGAGTAAAAAAAGGGACGCAGGGTGGCAGGGAGGTTCTGTAGAGAGGCAGAGAAGAGGCGCAGGGTGGCAATAAGGTTCTCTGGAGAGGCAGAGAAGAGGCGAAGGGTGGCAGGGAGGTTCTGTAGGGGACAGAGAGGGATGTAGGGATGCAGGGTGGAAGGGAGGTAGAGAATGGACAAGGGGTGCAGGGTGGCAGGGAGGTTTTGTAGGGAGACAGAAAAGGGGCGCAGGGTGGCAGGGATGTACAGAAGAGACAAGGGGTGCAGGGTGGCAGGGAGGTTCTGTAGGGAGGCAGAGAAGAGGCGCAGGGTGGTAGGGAGGTTCTGTACAGAGGCAGAGAAGAGAAGCAGGGTGTCAGGGAGGTTCTGTAGGGAGGCAGAGAAGAGGCCCAGGGTGGCAGGGAGGTTCTGTACAGAGGCAGAGAAGAGAAGCAGGGTGTCAGGGAGGTTCTGTACAGAGGCAGAGAAGAGGCCCAGGGTGGCAGGGAGGTTCTGTACAAAGGCAGAGAAGAGAAGCAAGGCGTCAGGGAGGTTCTGTAGAGAGGCAGAGAAGAGGCGCAGGGTGGCAATAAGGTTCTCTGGACAGGCAGGGAAGAGGTGCAGGGTGGCAGGGAGGTTCTGTAGAGAGGCAGAGAAGAGGTGCAGGGTGACAGGGAGCTTCTGAGCAGAGTAGTGTTATGATCCACAAGTAGCTACGATACTACAGCTGCAAGATATCTGTCTGGGTCATTTGGGTTGCAGAGTAACCAAAATTAGCTTATCCTTAACAGAGCCCGATCCCTGCATAGCAATAAAGCGATATTTAGTCATATGTCTCCTATCATAGCTGACATCACTGTGTAGTCCAAGGGGACAGTGTCTTAAGGCCCCATTACACAAAGCAATTATTTGCCTTACTTTGCCTATTACCAACCTTCACCTGTCACTCCTTGTAATAGCAGCGGCAACAGCAGACCGCCGCCAACTCCGAAGGGCAGCCTGGACAATCTGAGGATCGTCCAGGCGGCAACTAGGGATGAGCGAACCGTCGGATCAAAAGTGAGACGGTTTGCTTATCCCTAGTTGCAGCCTGGACGATCCTCAGATTGTCTTCGCATCTTCGCTAAATTGCTATGCCTGCGATCCCGGGTGCATAGTTGCGCTCCCGGGAATCTGCAGGCAGGATCTTCCAGGGAATTCAAGATACATTCCCTGGATTTCCAGGGAATGTATCTTGAATTCCCTGGAAGATCCCGGACGCAGATTCCCGGGAGCGCAACTATGCACCCGGGATCGCAGGCATCGCACTGGAGTGAGCGGCTTTCAGACCTAAAGTCCGAAAGTTCCGCTCATCTCTAGCTGCAACCTCAACCACCTCAAATCTTTAACAGGGTTACCCTATCTACTATGAGCCTTGGGGGGTGATAAAAGACTGAAGACTCTTTGGGGAGAAAAGGGCAGATGGGGAGGATGGACACTTTGGAAGTGTGGGCACTGGTAGAAACAATTGCTGTATGTTTGGGAGGAAGAATAAAGCATGTCTACTGCTCTTAAGCCCTTATTACACAGGATGATGTGGAGAGCAAGTGAGCGCCGTTGCTTGCTTGCTCCTCGTTCCCCCACCCACCGCTGATGCTATTACATGCACCAAGAGGAGCGGGTAAGAGCTGGAGGAGCCACGGGGAGCACAAGGGGGGCTGCCCAGTCAATGTTCAGATCGTCTGGGCAGCCCATAGGAGAAAACAGCAATTTGCTGTCGCTGCTCTTATTACACGGAGCATCGACAGCAGATCATTGCCAGGCTAATTGTTAGCGTTTCAGCCTGTTGAATGACAACGATGAGCCGACATTGTACATGTCGGCTGATCACTGTCCACTATTACACAAAGTGATTATCAGCTGTAACGGCCGATATCGGCTGCATACATCCGATAAACACTTTGTGTAATAGAGCCTTTACAAATACAATGCTTACCACTGTAGTGTATGAACACAGACCAGGCTTTTGGGCTGCTTACTTTATTCCATGCAGGTTAGACTCCGAATGGCCAGCCTCACCCAGCAACCAGACAGGTGTACATAATATTGTAACATTTTGAAGCCAGCATGTTAACACATTACTTTCCAGCATACTACAATCCCTCCTTTCCTTGAAGAACAGCATCTGAACATAAACAAGAAATGAAACGCAATAAACAGCAATAAACAATTAATTGTCAAGGGGAAAACCCCTAACACTTTAAACTGTAAACTCCTGTCCATACACATAGGGGGAGATTTATTAAAGGGTGTAAAATTTAGACTGGTGCAAACTGCCCACAGCAACCAATCACAGCTCAGCTTTAGGCAGTGCTGAAAGGAAAGAGGAGCTGTGATTGGTTGCTGTGCCCAGTTTGCACCAGTCTAAATTTTACACCCTTTGATAAATCTCCCCCATAGTCTTTTAGGTAGGCCAGTGGATTCGTTGCTCGCTTTGCTCTTGGCAAACCTGAAGTTTCTGAAGTAGATGGTTGTGGGTTGTTGTCTGAATTACTGGAGGTACCACTACTGCTTTCTGCTGATTTATGGTCCTCCAGGCCTTGGCTTTCTGGATGAATACATTTATTCACAAAGGATGAATTGCACACTTTTGTGTTTCCATCTAAATCCTCCAGAACCACTTGAGTGCCTCTCTTTTCCTTTAACACATAAAGTTCAGGTTCAAAGGATGGGGACAATTTGTTAAACCACCCATTTTGAAGCAACACCTTATCTCCTTGTTTCAGGCCACTAGTTTGACAATGGCGCTGGTAGTTTGCATATTGTTCGGCTCGGATCTTCCTTTCTTCATCAATTTCCTGGAACATTTCCCGACTTATGGGAAAAGAACCCCCAATATCCGGCAATTTTGTCCTGAATTTGCGACCACAAAGAAGTTCAGCAGGACTCACTCCAGTTTTTGTATGGGGGGGGGGGGGTTGTATGATAAGCCAAAAGAAAACGCCACAGCTCCTTTTAACCAATCTCTTCTCTCTAAATGAGCAATTCGTAAAGCTTTCAATAGGGTTCGGTTCTGGTGTTCCACTTCTCCATTAGCTTGAGGCCAGTATGGAGTTGTACGACGATGTTAAATGGCATTTGTGTTGAGATAATCTTGAAATTACTGAGAAGTGAACTGGGCACCATTATCACTCACAATCAGTTTAGGCAAACCATGAGAAGCAAAAATGCGCTCCAGACCCTCAATTATTGTTGTTGAAGTTGCTTTAGTAAGAACCACCACCTCTTTCCACCTTAAATAATAGTCCACAACAACTAAGATATTCCAGATGGAATGTCACGCAGATCAATAGGCAGCTCTTCCCATGGTCCCGCAGGTAGAACAGTGTGTGTTACTGGTTCTGGCTTAGGTTTGCTGCCCACCAGCTGACAGGCTCGACATGAGGAGACCATATGTTCCACATCATTGTCAATTCCTGGCCACCAAACTTTCTTGAGTAGTCACTGTTTGGTGTGCACAATACCTTGGTGGCCCTTATGGGCTAAGTGCAAGGTTTGTTTCCGTAGTTTTTTAGGCATCAAGATACGATTCTCGCGTAACAGTAGTTGTCCAGCAATACTCACTTCATGTTTGATTCTGCGATATCCTGGGTCACAATCCTCCCAGGTTTCTCGTTTTATGCAATTTCTCAACTGGTACTGAAGTGGTACTGAAGACTGTGGCAATCTAGACAGTGCATCTGCTGCATTAGTAGGTCCAGGTCTGTATAACACTTTAAAACGGTATGGTAGCAGACGAAGAAACCATCTTTCAATTCTGGCTGATGGTTTGGATCGAGGAGAATATATCACCTCTAGGGGCTTGTGATCTGTTACAATTTCAAAATCGAGTCCATAGAGATAGGTGTGAAACCTTTCACATCCCCAAACAACAGCCAAAGCTTCTTTCTCAGTCTGAGAATAAATGTTTCTCCACATCAGTGAGGGATCTGCTTGCATAGTGAATACTGTAGGTCTATAGTCGCCTGTGTGATGCTTCTGGACTAAAATGGCCCCTAACCCCACAGGGCTGGCATCCATAATAATTTGAGTTTGTGCATTAGTATTAAAATAGGCTAAGGTTGTGGCACAGGTAAGCCGCCTTTTAAGCTCATTAAATGCGTCTTGTTCCACACAGCCCCACTCCCAGGGAACTGCTTTGCGAGTTAACTGTCTCAAGGGTTCACTGATAGTTGCTGGCTAAGCGAGCTGAATGTAGAATCCCCCATAAAGTATTAATATGCTCTTCTATGACTCCCCTATATAGTAATAATGTCCCCTGCTGTGCCTCCTATATACTAAAAATATCCCCTCTATGACCGACCTATATAGTAATAATGTCCCCTTCTGCAACCTTATACTGATAATGCTCCCAGGATAAAAATCCTACAGGAGGATAATAAGTATATAATACACTGCTGATCACCTACACCGAATGGAGAGATATATACACACTCATACAGGAGGAGGAGGATAATAAATATTTAATACACTGCTGATCACCTAGGCAGCATGGAGAGATATATACACACTTATACAGGAGGAGGATAATAAGTATATAATACTCTGCTGATGACCTTTTTCACCTCAGGGCACACCTACCAAATAAAATTTGACAAAGAAAAAGAAAAAAAAAAACGTAATTCAGTAACTCACAGGTGACGTCTTCTTTGATCTGAGGCTATCGCTCTGCATTTTCTCTCCATCTTGCCCAGACCACCATGATGATTTCTTCAAACTACAATTCTTCTCTTCAGAACCTGTCAGACAAACATCTTAGGCTCCGCACATTTCCAGCAACTTCCTTCCCTTTTTCCCACCCATAGGCTCTCATACAGTAGTAACTCTGCTGCTTGGTGTAATGTGCAGTGAAGTAAGGAGACATGTGGGTCCCGTATGTAGGATCCCGTGCTTTGCCCCTTATATAGTAATAATGTCCCCATGTTGTGCCCTCCATATAGTAAAAATGCCCTCTGTTCCCATAGTAATGTCCCCTGCTCTGCCCCATAGTAGATGACCCCTGCTCTACCCCCATATTAATGCCCCCTGCTCTGCCCCATTGTAGATACCCACTGCTCTGCCCCCATAGTAATATCCCCTGCCCTGTCCCATAGTAGATGCCTCCTGCTGTGCCTCAACACAAAAAAAGAAATAAATAAGTAAAATCATACTCCTCTTCTCCCTCCTAACTGTTGTCTCCCTTGTGTGCGCCGCATTGATGGATCCTCCAACAGGCGCGATTACGTCATCATTCTGCGCCTGCTGGGGAGATCACATCCATGCAGCGCTGCAGAGGGAGGCCCAGCCCAGGACACCATAGAGGTGGAGAGTGGCGTCCATTTGCACATACACACACACGCCCCTCCCCGGACTCAGGGTCAGCAGCAACTCCCCCCCCCCCCCGTACTCAGGGTCGGCAGAACCCTGTGGTATCCAGTGACTAGTAAGCCACGTGCTGATGCCGTCCCTGCCCCCACCCATAGTAATAATACCCCTGCTGTGGACAGCAACACATCCATAGTAATAATGCCCCCTGCTGTGTACAGCCCCCACCCATAGTAATAATGCCCCTCGTTGTGTACAGCCCCACTCAAAGCAATATAGCCCCCTGCTGAATACAGACCCCCACCCATAGTAATTATGACCCCCCTGTTGTGATCAATCATAAAAAAACAAACACATCTTAGTCACCTATTAAAGGAATGCAGCAAGTCTTCATCTTCTGCCTCCAGTCTGTCAGCCGCAGAGACGGATTCTCCAGGAGGTGTGATGACATCAAATCATTGCGCCTGCTAGAGATACCATGTCCCGGTTTCTCATAGGTTGTGGGCACAAAGTGCCCACAGCCTATGACCTTGAATACAACAGCAGGATGCTCTATTCTGTTCCTTATATTAGGTCTGATCACCCTACACTACAATGAAGCGGGCTAAACATTACAACAGTGAGGCATCCCTAGAAGCTGCACATCCATGACTTCTAGATATCCTGAGAGGGGACACTGGCTGGTCAGAGTTAGGGCCCTATTACACCAACAGATATCTGACAGATTTTTGCAGCCAAAGTCAGGAATGGACTACAAAAGGACAACTGTCAGGAACCGGACAGCAGGACAATATAAGACAGTTAGCCCTGACGCTGAAACCCGCCCACTGTCCCTACCTGCTTGCCGCAATCCGCCCTAAGATGGCGGCGGGCAACTTGGCGGCGGTCCCTGTACTGGCTTGGTAGGACACAAAGACAAGACAGACAGACAAAACACAATAAAGAATAGTCGACAGTCTGGGTCACAACAATCGGGCAGAAAAGTACAAAATCACAATCCAAAAGCAAGGTCAATAAACAGGCAGTATGGTCAGGGGCAGGCAGCAAGCAGGGATAGTCAAATTACAAGGCAAAAATAGTCAGAATAAACACAAAGCTAAACAGAAGCAGGCTGAGACAAGCTCAATATCCGGCAGTGAGAGGCAGGCTGGCAGACACTATATAGGAGACCAGAGGTCCAGTGCAGGAGCTGATTGGACCAGACCCCTAATCTCCTCAGAACACCTGGGGCAAGAGCAACCTGACAGGCAGAGAGAACAGTCTATCAGACTAGCTAACCAGCATCAGAGTTAACTCCAGAGTGGCCAGGAGTATCTCAGGCAAAGCGGGTGTGGCTGAACAAACCCAGAGGAAATAGGCCAGTGTTCAGACAAGGTTCAGGACACGCAAAACATACAAAAACACTGAATATCAGCGCCATCTCAGCTGCGCAGCACAAGCTGAGGGGCGTACGGAGTTCATCCCAGGCACATTCATGACAACAACAGGTCATAAAGGAAAAACTGAGTCTGTTGGTGTAATAGGGTCCCTTAGTTAGCTGGCCAGATGTGGCCTGCAGGCCACACAATGCCCGGGTCTGCACTATACATAACATTCATTTATTGGTATACATTATATGGCAACAGTACCGAGCTCCTAAACTTACTAACTGGGTAAGACTGAGATCACATTACATGTTAGTATTTCTCAGTAGTCAGAAGCACCAGAGACGGTATATGTGATTCAATGCATTTATTGTGTGGTGAAATACAATCCATGTCATAGCTTATAGGAGGAGATTATGCAGTACACAATAGAAATACATAACGGTTTACCACAAGAGTGCCCATTGATTTATAGAGATCATATGTAAGATCAGAAATACTTAAAGTGAATGTATCAGCAGTACATCGATTTAAGTTTTTGACATGGATAGAACGGTCTTCTGTGCCACGGTCCTTTTTTTAAACCGAATACTGCTTCGTTCTATTCTCGGCACCGGCCGGGGCTGAAGCACTGGAGGTGGGACGGCCCACCCCCAGTGGGAGAAAACCCCCTCCCCTCTGTGATGCGGCTCTGTTTTGCTCCCACTGGGGGTGGGCAAATCCGCCATCAGTGCTTTGGTTCAAAAAAAGAACCGCAGGTATGGCTTCCCCGCGCTAGTGCAGTTCTATCCATTTCAAAAACCTGTGTACCATCAGGTTACATTGGAGCCGCATCATAGAGGGGAGGGGGTTTCCTCCCACTGGGGGCGGGCTAACCTACCTCCAGTGCTTCACCCCCAGCTTGGTGCCTGTGAATAGAACGGCGCCGTACATGGGAACCGGGCCGCGGTTCTAAAAAAGGACCGCGGCACAGGCTTCCCCGCACTGACATGTATTCTTTCATTAACTTAAGATATAGAGACGTTGATAGATCTGGTAAAGGCTTTTTATGGCACGATTCTTGTATTTTGCTGGGAATTAGAACTGGATACACTTAAACATGCAGTTTTCATTAAGAGTTATAACATCAATTTCTTTGAAAGGCAGGCGATGTTCATAGCTGAAAACTTTATTTCCATTACAATACACTTCAATAGCTTCTTCTCCATTAGTGATTTCCATCTGGTAGTAAATAACATAGAAAAGACAGAGTTTTACTTACTGTTGCTCACATGTATTATATATTGTCCAGAAAACGAAACAAACAGTATAATGCACCTTAGCTCTGCTAAAGGTGGTGGTGATGGGGGGTGGAAGGGGGGATTGGGGTATGGGCTACATGTTTTTTACATTTACTCGCTACTTAGCTACAGCTGTCATTCAATGGTAATATTGCTCAAAAATATTTCTGCCAGAACCACCAATGGAAAAATACAACAAGAGATTATAGGGAGGCACAGGGAACTGCTGGGAAATGGGAGTCATATTGTGGTGACCCGGTATGGGCCCCCAAAGTCTTTGTTGCACCTGAGTAAGGTAACTCCCTCAGGTTCACACAAGTGAGATGAGGTATCCAATGCAGTTAGTGTTTTTCCCACTGGGTGTCACTAAAGAGCTTGTTGTCTTCTGTGCATAGCTGAAGAAGACTATTATAAGGAGAGGGTTAACTATTGTTTGTCACATGTTATGTCTCAGCCACTCACAGGTGCAGGTGCTTTCCCTCCTTTCTCTAACCTATCTTCTGCTCTCTCTCTACACACACACAGCCCCAACAATCACAGGCAGGGTTAGACGGTCCCCTGTGGGTAGAACTTAGTTCCTGGTGGGAGAAGTTAGGGAGTCGGTGGTCAGTGTGAGAGGGAGCAACACAGACAAGTCTCTGCTGAAACAAAGCCAGGGCCTGGCTTTGGCCAGGTCCTTTGACAGGGACGCAATAAAGCCAACCACAGTTCTTCCGTATGAGCAGCAGAACCACTATGCAGTGCTAGAACTCACCAGGGGGAGAGAAGCTGCACAGGGTACACCTTGTCCACGCCAGGAAGCCCTCTAAATGTGCATGGCAGTTAACTCAGCAGTCATAGGAACTGACCCCAGTGGAACAAAGGTACATATTACACTGCTCAGTGCCAGATGACCAGGAAGTCTTGGGAGTCGGCTTAGCCCAGAAAACAAGGCCTGGGGCTTGTACTACCCATCTAGGACAGATAGCCCCCAACTTGAGGACAGAAGGCGGTCAGAATAAAGTTCTTTCGTGAGTACAAGTAGTTTCTATATCTTTTCTACACACCTCTACTGTTCCAGGCAGAGTACACTTCTACATTGGACAAGGCCCCTCAGGCATCCCCTCTCCTCTACTCTCTCTACTGCAAAGCTCTCTCCTTAAAAGCACCTTGTTTCTACCTCAGTTCCAAGCATCTAAGTAACTTGCAAGATTGTGTTTTTCTTGGTATTGCACTGAACTCTATTCCTGCCAACATTTTTTTTCTTATACTAAGTTCTTCCAAGTAAACTGTTCTATTTATTCTAAACATTGGAATCTGGCCTATCCTTACGCATCTGCACCCACACACACCTGTACACTGTGCCAAACGTCCTACACCACTCTAGGCTACCGTGATAAATGCCCAAGTGACCCACTAAGCTACCACACCACCGGATCAGCAGAGTATTTAAAGGGTACCTATGATTGTATTAAACTTTTCATATATGATAGTAACATATCAGAAGTATTAATGGGGGTCTGGGTACGTAGACCCTCAGTGATTGCTAAGACTGAGGCTGCCTTCACACATTCGTATATTTTGAAAGTTATTCTTTAAAAAGGCACTGTTACTGTTAGGAGCTGGCCGGCACCCCTGGCAACCTATGTAGCTATGGGCGCAGCACTGCTTTAGGCTAATGTAGCCATGGCCGGGGTTTCACCGTCCACGGCCAATCTACATTTGGTGTTAAACATTTTTATCAAGCTGACTGGCAGGTAGCACCACCAGTCAGCTGTCAGAACACTCCTGGTACTGGGACCTGGGGCCTAATAAATATTCTCCACTTGCCTCTATTCCTTGCCTGCAATAGAGCCTCAGACCCTGAGTTCCCTCTTGACCAAGCATTTGTTCCGGCATTTATTCTCTGAAATTTTGGCTTTTGACTATTGACTTTGCTTTTGGATATGTTTTTGTACTGCTTTTGCCTGTTAATGTTTCACCCGGACCTCTGACCCTTTTTATTGTGTTTTTTGTCTGTCTTGTCTTGGTTCAGTGTTAATTTATACAAGTTAGGGACTGTCAACCAGTTGTCCGCTGTCATCAAGGCAGTTAAGGCAAATAGGCAGGGGCAGCGTGGTGGGTGCCAGCGTGCCAGTGTAAGGGCTGCACCTTTCTTTTGTTGTCTAGTTCCCTACTATAACAATTACATTTTTTTGTTAAAGAAATAAACAGGGGTTGTTATCGCAAGCAATTTTGAAATATACTCTTTATTATTTTTTTTTAAGTTTTCTATGCTTAAAGGAGAAGTGCGGGCACAGACTTGGGTGGATTAACAAAACTGTCAGGATATGGGACCAGGACAACAAAGTACAGGTATAGCCCTGAGACTGGCACCCGCCCTGCTGTTCCTGCCAATTTTCCTCAACAGCCCTTACGGCAAGTGGCCGATGTATAAGTGTGAACACGGAACAAAGACAAGACAGGCACAACACAATAAATCAGGGTCAGGGGTCCGAGCCAGTAACAAAAGGACGGCAGAGTGCAAAACAAGATCCAACAGAGGATTTAAAAGTCTAGAAGCCAGAAATTCAAATACCAAGTACACAATGCAGGGAACGCTAGGTCTAGACACACTAGAAAACTAGGCTCTATAGCAGGCAGAGAACACAGGTGTGGGAGGATACTTATGGGGCCTGGAGTCCCAGCCCCAGGCGTGATTGGGGCTGAGAGTCAAGCCCCAGGATATACACTAAAATCTGACTGGCGGTGCCGGCCAAGAACACCACCGCCGCACCCTCAGCAACCAGTCGGGCCAGTTACTAGGGACGTTGTCGGCGTATCCAAGGAGGCAGGCAGGCAGGCAGTAATGGGAGCTGAGTGCGCGACCCAGCTCCTGACAGAACCCCCTTCCTCTGAGAATAGGCCTCCGGACCCTCACAAAGACCTACAGGCTTGTTATGGTATGACAAATAAAATCTTTTTACCAAGTCGAGAGCATAGAGATCCTTGGCAGTGACCCATGTTCGCTTTTCAGGACTGTAACCCTTCCAATGAACTAAATATTGGAAGGATTTATGGCTGGAGGGCTGGGCGTCATGACGTAGGACGCCGCCTTGCTTCCTTTTCCTCCTCCCCTTCCCTGGAGCCTGGATCCTGAAGCTCAACCTGCTTTGCTGCAGGACCCTTGTTTGAGCTGCCCCATGCCTCTGCCTGTCTAGCTGGAAGGATCATCCTGGACACTGGGGCAGATAAGTTTAAAATGCCTGTATATACTGCCCCTGGAGCCGATGCTTGGTTAGATACTCCTGTCGGCTCCTGAGAGGAGCAAGTGGATGTGACTCATGGAGTGTGCCCAGGAAAACTGAGTGCCAGCTGATTCAGCTATCTGTTTTATCTGCCCACCTATGTGACTTTAGCGGTAATGTACAGTCTTCACTGGACTTACGGAGGGGGCTTCTAAGCTTGCTTGGGGGGGCAGTTTGTCTGCCCTCTGGCCTGTTCTCCCCCATGAGTGGCCTTTCCTCTGACTGCTTGCTTTTCTCTTTGTTGATCTGTTTGATAAAGTGATAAGGCTCCTCATATACACTGCTGGCGGCACTTAGTCTGCAAAAGGAGAATTCATACAGGAGAGAAGCCACACTTGTGTTCAGAATGTTGAAAATGTTTCCTCTGAAAACACTGGATAAGTGATAAGATGCCTCATATACTGCTGGCAGATTTCAGTTAAAAGAGAGAAGCCACACCTTTGTTCAGAATGATGAACACATTTCTTATGAAACCCCTAGAAAAGTTTTAGGATGCCTCATATACTGTTGGTGGCACTTAGTCTGCAAAAGGAGAATTCATAAAGGGGAGAAGACACACAGCTGTTCAGAATATTGAAAACATTTCTTATGAAAGTGCTTGACAAGTGATAAGACTCTTCATATACTGCTGTTGGCAGTCAGTCTGCAAAAGGAGAGAAGCCACACCTGTGTTCAGAATGTTGAAAATCTTCCTTAGGAAAGTGTTTGACTTTTCCACTCAAGGAGGCCCATTACTTCTGAGCAGCCCGTCACGAGCAGTACTGATAAAGACCATATGCTTAGGGGACTGAGGTGCCCAGCCCCCTCTTGAGACCTGCTAAACAATGTAAAGATTTATTTGTTCAATGGATCCTGGATTTTTCCATCTCCAGTATTTTTTAGGGAAACAGACGTAGAATGTCTTGTAAGAAAATAAAAAAACTGTTGTTTTTTTTGTTTTGTTTTTTCCTCCTAATCTTTCTAGCCAATCTATGGGTGGTCTATAAAGACTCTCACCTTTTTACTACTCCTAAAAGACATTCTGGATTGACTGGATGGAGAGGGGATCTAACTGTTATTATGTATGCTTGTTCGGACATAGAAGAAGGTTGCTCAAAATTAAAAGGAATTAAAATGGGGCCTCAATGGACTGGGATATGGTTTCCTTTTTCCCTTCGGCCCGGTCCAGGGTAGTCTACTTGAAAATGGTTTTGATGTGTAATTTGTTGCATGACACCTGGTGCTGGCTGGTTGGGAATGGGATAAGAAAAGCATATTTTAAGTGTATCCGGGGAGGGGGGAGGGGGAGTAGGGAAGGATGCTTAGGATAGAGATCCCTGTATTAGATTTAGGGGTAGTTTGGGGGGGTTGGGGGGTTGGGAGAGGGGGGTGGGTCATGTCAGGAGGAAGGTTTCTTTTTTTTTTCTTTTTTTTTTTTCTCTCTCTCTTTCCATTAAATGGTACGGGTGTTTACATGGAATGTAAGAGGCTTGGGTGACCGCCTTAAGAGACTCAGCGTCTTTAATTACATTAATAACCACATGCCTGCCATAGTCTGTCTGGTGGAGACACATCTTACCAATCAAACGGCACAAAGTGTTAGCAGACGCTGGGCCTCACAGGCTTATCATTCTTTTGGTTCTGGTTACTCTGCTGGAGTGTCTGTTTTGGTTCACAATAAGATAGATCTGGTGGTGAAGAAAGTTATAGCTGATCCAAGAGGGCGATATGTGTTTATTTGGGGAGATTTGGAGGGCACTAGCTCAATACTTGCATTTGTGTATATTCCCCCTCCCTTCTCTGCAGAGATACTGATAGAATTACTAAGATTTACCAGAGATAGGGATTATACAAATATCTTTGTGACTGGAGATTTTAATTGTACTGTGGAACCCAGAGATCGGCGATCCTCCGGACCTGGCACACCTGGAAAAAATTTGCCACTTAAAAAGTTCTGTGAGGAAGGAGGATGGGTAGATGCCTGGAGAGTTATGCACCCGTTTACCAACTGTTTTTCATGTTTCAGCACATCTTATAATGCAGCCTCACGAATAGATCTTCTTTTGTGCAACCAGTCGGGATTGAGAGGGTTAGTGAGGATCAGCTACACCCCTAGGGCAATGTCGGATCATACCCCGCTGATCTGGGAGACTAGGAATGCATGAGGAGGCAGTGTTGTTCGATCGTTTAGGCTCAATCCCCACTGGTTGCAATTACTGAGGAACGAGGAAAAAATGGTAGAGGAAATTTCTTTTTTTTTTTCAAAGTAATATTGTTTCAGTGTCAATCCAAACTGTTTGGGACGCCTTTAAAGCCTACATAAGGGGAATATATATTAAAGAGATATCTAATAAAAAGAAAGCTTATAGGGTGAAAGAGGAAAATACATGATATAGAGGTAGCACGGTCAGAGTACTCTGTAAATTCCGATGCGACAATGTTAGAGAAATTGAGAGTAGCGGAGGATGAATATTCCGCCTTCCTGAAAGAAAAAATGTATAATAAGATCTCCTTCTCTGACCAAAGAAGGTTCTGCGAGGGAAATAGGCCAGGGAAGATTTTAGCAGACATTGTTCGCAGTCAGAACGATATTACGGAAATAAAAGTGATCAAGGGTGCGGATGGGAAATTAATAAACTCACAAGATCAGATTCAGAAGGAGTTTGTTAATTTCTATGCCTCATTATACTCATCCTCAGAACCAGATCTGAGTAGACTAAAGGTAGATTTTTTTGACCATATTAAGCTCCCCTCATTGTCCGCAGAACAGAAAGAACAACTTGACGAGCCCATTACGATATCTGAGTTGGAGGAAGCTCTTTCCTCTATTAAAGGTAATACAGCCCCTGGTCCCGACGGATTGCCTTACGAATTCTACCGGAAATACGCTAAGACGCTGCTGCCTTATTTTGCAAAGGTTCTAGATGAATCCTGTAGAGAGGGGAAGTTTCCAATGTCTATGGAAGAAGCGAACATCATTCTTATCCGTAAGAAGGGGAAAGATGGTACTGAGATGGAGGCTTACCGCCCCATGTCTTTACTAAACACTGACTATAAAATATTTGCTAAACTACTAGCTAAGAGGTTAGGGAAAGTTATGGAAACATTGGTTTCAACAGATCAGTGCGGATTCATGCCTGGTAGAACGGTATTTCACAATATTAAACAAGCATATTTGAATATACAGATTGAATGTGAAGAGCCCAGAGCCCTAGTGGCTCTGGACGCGACAAAAGCATTTGACCGTGTTGAATGGCCTTATTTGTGGAAGGCGTTAGAAACCTTCGGTTTTGGGAGTAATTTTTTAAGAATGATCCAACTACTGTATACTAACCCTAGAGCATTAGTCATGGTGAACGGTTCCCCTTCTTCTTCCTTTAGAATCTCGAGAGGAACCAGACAGGGCTGTCCCCTCTCGCCTATGTTATTTTGTTTGTATATAGAGCCTGTTGCTGAATGGGTTAGGCAATGCTGCTCCTTTAAGGGGTTTGGAGTGCGAGGAGACAGAGAAAAAATTTTGCTATATGCCGATGACCTGCTTCTTTTTGTCTCCAGCCCCGAGGATAATCTGTCTGGTGTTATAGATGACTTTCAGAAATTGGGGTCTTTTATGGGGCTGGGGATAAATTGGACCAAGTCCTCGGTAATACCGTTGGACGGGAAACTCTCTGTCCCCTGGAGTAACTTGAGAATCCTATCAAATGATGAAGGACTAGAATATCTGGGGGTGAAGCTGACAGCTTCCCCACGACAATATGTGCAATGTAACTTGAAGCCAGTACTGCGCAAAGTGGAAGGGAAAATTAAAATATGGGAAAAGCTGCTCTTATCTATGGCAGCCAGGTTGGCCCTGATCAAGATGGTGGTCCTCCCTCAGATCAGCTTTTTCCTGTCCGCTGCTCCATTGTGGATTAGTGGGAAATGGTTTAAGGAAATTGAGCGGATTTTGAGCGAGCTGATCTGGGGGAGGAAGAGGGTTCGCCTAAAATATGTACACTTCTGCCCTAAGGTAAAGAGGGGAGGTTTTGGACTACCAGATTTCAGATTGTACTATATTGCAACACAGCCAGCAAGGACGGGGTTAAGTGACCCCCCTTCCTTGCTGGGAAGGGTGCAGTGCAGGGGAGGGGGGGGGGGGGGCTTTCTACTCACCTTCCGATGTCTTCTATCTTCTCTCTTCTTTCTTCTATCTTCTCTCTTCGCAGGTCCCCGGCACACTGAGCTTATTGATTGGTTTTAATTAAGCTATTGTACAACACAAATAGCTTTTTAGAACGAAACTTTGTTTTATTAATTAAATATTAACTATTAAAGGGATCGGCATTATTGCCAGCAATTTCTAATTACCAGTAATACTGTTCCCTGTAATACTGCTTCCTTGCTTTCCCAGGGAGCATACACTTTATTAAAACAGCTAAAAAATTATTTACCTATTTTAGTAAAGTTAAAGAGGACCTGTCACCCCCGGTGCCAGGAGGAAAGGCTCCCGAACCCCCGCTAGAGCCGCGGATACCTTCTTGATCGGTCCCAGGACGTTAATATCCCCGCGGGAAGCCCAGCATGCGCACTGCTGAGATGAGTCCAATGCTCATAGAGAATGAATGGAGCGTCGGACTCACCATTCATTCTCTATGAGTGTCGGACTCACTTCTGCAGTGCGCGTGCCGAGTTGCCCGAGACGGTATCTCAGTCCCAGGACTGGCTGCGATCAGGTAAGTATGAGGGTCTCTAGCGGGGGCCGGGAGGGTGACAGGTTCCCTTTAATTTAGATGTGAATATTCACACATATTTGATCTAACATTAACACATATTTGATCTAACTTGAATCTTTCGAATAGTTAGTAGAGAGCACTTTCCACGTGGGCATAGCGTAATGAACTAAAAAGTCATACTGGCTTGTATCTTGACCACAGCAAAAACTGGAATTTCCACTGCAGCAAACTCCATCCAGAAAAATTATTTTATGACACACAGATGCTCCTTAACCCCCCAGATACATGGTCCCAGATTGTTATAGCCATGAGGAAAGGTAGTCTTTTAAAGTGTCACTGTTATTTCATTTTTTTTGCAGAAATCAATAGTACAGGCAATTTTAAGAAACTTTGTAATTGGGTTTATTAGGCAAATATGCCATTATCTGCATTTAAAAAAGACTTTCCCCAGGTCCCCCCTCCTCTCTCTCATCCACTGCTCATTATCTGGAAATCTCAACTGGTTTACATTAGTCGGGCCCTGTCTGTTCTATGGAGAGGGAAGGGGAAGGAGGGAGATTAGTCTGCAGCAGAGAGCAGAGAACAAAGGATTACACAGCGGGAACTGTGTGAAAGCCTTATTCAGAGGTCAAAGAGCTCAGTGCTGACCTCAGAGGCGATAGCCTGGTGAGGTAGCTGTAAATTAACTCTTAGTTGCCTTTTTTGGTGCCTCATCTCCCTACATCCCTCCCCTCTCTATAGAGAACAATGAAGACAGGGGAAGAGCTTCAAACTGTTTTTTCATGATAAAAAAGCATTTTTGGGCTAATAAACCCAATTACATAGTTTCTTAAAATTGCCTGTACTATTGATTTCTGCAAAAAAATAAAATAACAGTGACACTTTAACCCCTTAAGGACGGGGCCCATTTTCGTTTTTGCGTTTTTGGTTTTAAATAAATTAAACTACAGTGACACTTTAAGTTTATTTCCATCAGCTTCAAAGTGGTTAAAGCCCCTCCAGCAGAGCACAGTACTATTTGGACAGATCCCCCCCCCCCCCATTACGGTAGGCCGCCTAGTCCTCAAGCCTAATACCTAAACAATCACCCTTCACTAGAGACTTTGTGAAACTAAAATTATCCTTATCAAAGCCCAGTATACCTGCTAAAAGCACTATTTCTCACGTATGCTCAGGTATTAAGAGGGATCCTGACAAGCCAATTACTCAAGCTTCTTAACTCAGGACTTTGCTTTTATTGTACTGCACTTTTAGGAGAACTACAAGTAAAACACTACCCTGTTTAAGTACTCTGGACTCTGGATTTCTTATCCTGCACTTTATACTACTCTAAACCAGTGCTTCTCATCAACAGGTCATGTTTTGAGGATTTCCTTAGTATTTGACAGGTGATATAATTCTACTCAGTGCATCAGGTATTCTCACAGGTGTCCTTTGTATGGAATATCCTCGAAACATGATCTGTTGATGAGGCCTGAGGACTGGAATTGAGAAGCATTGCTCTAAAGGCACTACTCATTTAACATGCATGTGTTGGGGCCTAGGAAGGGCTTCTACCACTCTGAGCTCCATGACAAGTCCTACATCGTAACATCAGCCCTTGTACACATAGTACTTTTGGGTCACCATACTGGCCCCAGTGCATCAAAAAGCCTAATAAGCATAGGAATTAAATGCCTAATAGCATGGAAACAGCACCGAAGATGAAGGTAAGATACTTACCTTAATCCTCAGCGCCACCTGTGCAATAGGAACATATCAGCAGGTTAGATTTTTCTAACCTGCTGATAGTTTCCACTTAAAATAGAATCTCTGCAAAGAGATTGAGATTATTAATTTTCTCTCAAATATTGCTTTTACTTCTCTAACTCACCTAAAGGCTTAAAAAGACTTTTGATAGAACAGATTAAGGGATGCAGCTTCAGAAATGGTGTGATTTATGGGGCTCTATAAGATACAGCCACCTCAAATACATTTCAGACCGGGAGGGGGGGGGGGATTTCTTACAGCAGGGGTTTCGGGGCCGCTAAGACTGTGCATCGCGAATAGGGGGAGAGGTAAGCAATGCTCTATTGCTATGTTCTCCCCTGCCTCTGCTGCCTGTCAAATATTAAAAATGCCCACATTTTTCCTTTAAGCTTTCTATTGTCTTAAAAAAAATAAAAGAACAGTATATGTAACAAATAAGGCCAACATAAAGTAAACATATTTCTAATGTTATTTAATATCTAATGTGGCATAACTACAGTATTTGCCTTACAAGCAGAAAATTTGAAAAATGCATTTATTCCCAAGTTTCTTGTAATTTTTTACTTTTTTTCCATCAAGATATACTATAAGGCCATGTTTATACAACTTACTATTTTTAAAAAGAATGGCCGCTGTTTTCAACAGCAGCCATTCTTTTAAGCCCAGGTGCCATTGCAATAAAATCAATGCAATGACACCCATGGCATGCACAAGCCGCACTGATACCGGCTGTTGTTGGGTGCGGCCGTTCAAAAGAATGATCATGTCAATGTAAACAGAGCTTTAGTATGAACTCAAATTTACCAGTAATATAAAGTAGAAAATGTTAGGCGAAAGCAGTGTCAGAAGCACCAGGAGCGGTAAAGCATCCCCAAATTAATAATACATGCAGTCAGGGCAGTGGGGTCGGAACCATAAGTATTGTAGCAACCTCTGTAGTAACTTCTGTCCTCAATATGGTGTTTTCTCTCTGGGAGAAGAATGTGTGATTTTCTCCAGTGTGCTGTGGCTGCAGCAGGCTGTGTGTGTGAGTGTGTATGCTATAGCTGCAGCAGGCGGTGTGATTGTCCTATGGCTGCAGCAGGCTGTGTGTGTGTGTGCTATGACTGCAACAGGGTGTGTGTGTGTGTGTGTGTGTACTATGGTTGCAGCAGGATGTGTTTGCGCACAGGATGTGTTAGCGCACACACAGCCTGCTGCAGCCATAATACACACACATACCCTGCCACAGCCTACGGCTGTGTTTGTGTTTGTGTTTATGGTTGCGGCAGAATGTGTGTGTGCTATGGCTTTCTTTAGGCTGTGAGTGTGTGTGTGCTAAGGCTGTGGCAGGGTATGTGTGTGTGTTATGGCTGCAGCAGGCTGTGTGTGCGCTATGGCTGCAGCAGGCATTGTTATTGTTCTATGGCTGCAGCAGGCTGCGTGTGTGTGCTATGACTGCAACAGAGTGTGTGTGTGTGTGCACTTTGGTTGCAGCAGGGTGTGTGTGCGCGCCAGAAGGGCCGGTGGCCTCCAGGGGACGGTCCCATGCTCCTCCTGACCCGCCGACTCCTTTCCCCAAGCGTAGGGAAAACGAGTCACAGGGCCACAAGGAGCACGGGACCAGCCCCATCTAATGCGCGGCTGCCGGGGGTGTCACGTCCTATCCCCGGCAGTGTGTGGGCGTGTGCCGTGGCCGCGGCCACCGGCACACAGAGAGCTCTATGATACGCGCACTGCCAGGGATAGGACGCGACACCCCCGGCAGCCGCGCATCAGACGGAGGCTGCAGGAGAAAAAAGTCTCAACGGGGAGCGTGTTGTTAGGTGAGTTTTTTTTTTTTTTTTTTAAACCTGCTTTGCACAGGGGGTAGGGGGAGAAGAGGAGAAGGGGGCATCTATGATTGAGGAGGGGGGGGGGGGAGAAGGAGAAGAGGCCAACTATAAGGAAGGGGGGGGGAGAAAAGGCCGACTATAAGGAAGGGGGGAGGGGGGCCATCTATAAGGGGGGGGAGGGGGCATCTATAAGGAAGGAGGGGAGAGGGGGCCATCTATAAGGGGGGGGAGAAGAGGCCATCTATTAGGAAGAGGGGATAGGGGGACATCTATAAAGGGGGGGGGGAGGGGGACATCTATAAGGGAGGGTGGGACAACATAGGGGGAGAATGGGGACATCTGTAAGGGGACAATATAGGGGGAGAGGGGTCCATCTATAAGAGGAAAACATAGGAGAGGCCATCTGTAAGGGGGGGCATCTATGGGGGGGCCTTCTATAAGGGGGCAACATAAGGGG
The DNA here is from genome assembly GCF_027789765.1 of Dendropsophus ebraccatus. NCBI lineage: Eukaryota > Metazoa > Chordata > Amphibia > Anura > Hylidae > Dendropsophus > Dendropsophus ebraccatus. The sequence continues at coordinate 73,293,881 of NC_091465.1, read as the reverse complement.
GCTATCTATAAGGAGGGGCTACAGAGAGGAGGGCCATATACTAAAATGGGATCACTTAGAGTCAGCCTACCCACTAAATGAGGGCGTACAGGGGCCAATACAGATGTGCAGTGTGTAGAGAGATGAGGATGGTGTCGGAGTGAGGAGCCTAACATGTTTCTCTGTCAGATTCCGTGGATTCGTGGCTCGGAGAAGTTCTCATGGCCCAGGGCAGATGGAGAAGAAAATGAAAAGGGAAGAATTCCGATCAGAGAAGATGTCCCCTGTGAGTCACCTGATATAACTGCAATGTAATGTATATGGTGTACAGAACCTGTGTACCAATGATTAGTGTAAAAGAATTCTGAAATAAAGTGCAGAAGTGTTAGGGAGAAAAATGAAAAAAGTTTGCAATCAAACTGTATAGAGGTATACAGTATACAGTTACTGCTCTCCTAGAGCGAGTGTGCTATGGAAAAACTCCACGTATCCCGCCCTATTGGACTTCCTCAGGGGTAAATCCAATGGGAAGTCCAATAGGATGGAACTCTAAAATCAAATATGCCTTTTAGGTGTCGTTTTTAATGGGGAGGTATTTTCAGGGACTGGACATCTGCCAAGTTTTCTACTTAGCAACATTGTAAGAATTAAAAACACCAAAATATCGATCTACACTGATACACACCTTTATAATATCAGATATATTTAAGCCTCCCAGACAAAGGAAACCACCAATGCTACAGGTCGGTTAGTAACCAATTATTCCGAAACACTGATCTAGTAGTACCAAAAGCTCCAACAGCTTCCAACAAAGTTCCTTATTCACAACATCTGGCCTGTACTACCGGCTGCCTATAAAATACAGAATAACTTTAAAAAAGCACTTACTGACCGTCAAGGTTGCCCCATGTAACATGAGATCATGAGACAGTGATCAGCTGAGAAGCAAGCTAATACTTGCTCACTGGCTAATCCAAGTCTTTAATAACCCCTTCACGTCAGAAATCCGTATATATACGTCCCTACTGCCCATACCCCGTGCAGTAGGAATTAGGGATGAGCAAACGGGCCAAGGTTCGGGTTCGTATGAACCTGAACTATCGGCTTCTTATTCCCTCCGTCTGCGCGCTCCGTGGAGAGGGTGGATAGAGCCAGAGGACCACCTAGAAAACTTTTATACAGCCTATGGCTATGGCTGTATCCCAATTTTCCAGGCGGTCCTCAAGGTTGTTTCCACCCTCTCCACGGAGCGGGCAGACAGCGGGAATCAGAAGCCGAAAGTTCAGGTTCATACGAACCCGAACCTCGGCCGGTTCGCTCATCCCTAGTAGGAATGTATATATACGTTCCTGACTGAAGTGGCTGTAGATGTGTGCGGGACCGCTGCAGTAAGAGCGGTCCCGCACACATCAGTGTGTCCGTGGCCAAAGGTGATGAGAGGAAGCTGCAATCCCTCAGCTGCTTGTCATTAACTCCTTTACCGTCACGAACTATACAAGCTCCTATCACTAGGTTTTTTTTTAAATACTTCTTTAAAAGTATTACTTTTAACCCCCCCCCCCAATAAAAGTTTTAAATACCCCCTTGCCCATTATAAAAGTAAAAATAAATATATTAAAAAATCATTTTATATATTGTAACGTGCAGAATCGTCCGATCTATAAAAATATAACATTTTTTTTCCCGCACAGTGAACGGCATAAACGAAAAACAAACAAACAAAAAAAAAAAACAGGATTTTTTAAAACTACATATCAGAAAAAAAATAATAATAAAAAGCGATCAAAAATTTTCTGTTACACCAATTTGATCCCCAGCCCTGTAGCTGGAAAAATTAAAGCGATATGGCTCTTAGAAGGCAAAGAGGAACATTACATTAATTTGACCCGAACATCCGGGCATCAATGCGCTCGGTCTTGAAGGGGTTAAACATGTTGAAAAAACAATGTCTGCACTCCATACAATAGGTGATGTGCAGTCGAGGGATGAGTAAAGCAAGGGCTGCATGTACATGACTAACAATGTCTGTGCCGCCATGTAATACGGCTAGACATCCACTGTTGTTCTGTCAGATTAACAACCATGAAGAAACTGTTTATAACCAGGATACATACCCTCGTGAGAAATGTGCATTCAAAATGAAGTGATCAGGACTGAGTTGCAGTACCACACATAGGCCGGGTTCACACTATGTATAACACCGGCCATTCTGTGACCTGACCGGGTCACAGATTGGCCGGTATTACTGAAGATCACCCCTGCCGATACTGCAGTACCGGCTAGATGATCTTCATTTCTGGTGAATTCGAATGCAGGCACATCCGTTTGCACTCGCATCCCAATTCACCGCTGCACACAATGGAGCATGCGGCTGGAGCTGCACACTCCATTGTGTGAACTGACAGGTTCTCTCTGCTGCCACTATTCAATGAAAAGCAGCCGCAAATTTTTTAATTTTTCTCGCCAAAAAAATAAAAGGAAACCTACGCCAGCTCTGAGCTGGCGAAGGTTTCCTAATCGCACACACGGGTACGGACAGGATTTATGTAGAGGCAGTGTGCCTCTTCATAAACCAGCATACTGTGGGCGCTGCAGGGACATTTTCAAGCCCGGCGCAAAAAAGGCCAGACCTAATAAATGTCCCCCTATGTGTATACGTTCCAGCCGGGATTCCTTTTATTCCAATGTATAAATCACGGCCGTTGTTGCAATGATGTGATTTATACAAAACATACGTTGTGTGAACATGTCCCTAACCTGTGCACAGACATGGCACTGTTGTTGGCGGGGGGGGGGAGGCTTTTTTTTTAAAATCTCTCAAGGTTTTAATAACATTTGTTGTTCTTACCATAACGTTGTCCCCAGGTTTGAATGGCAGGATTGGCGTATCTTTTTCCTCTTGACCCCAGGAGCCATTTTTGCAAGTATTTCTTGCCATTATTTTTTCTTTAAAACGGACGGTGATCTGAAGATGAATATTGCCTGTGTTGCCGTTTATAAGATTTACTGCAAACCTTGTAAAGTGACAGTGACACAAATTTTAATGTTGACACAGTCCTATGTTCAAGATGTGTGTTAGGTTAAATCTATATTGATATGTGGCAGCCTCCATTAACTTGTCTAATACTAAAGGGGCTTTCCAGGAATAAAATGTTTTTAATATATGGCTATAAAAAAAGAAGGAATCAATACTCTCCAATCCCAGAACCCCACATGTGCTTCCTTTATCCCCCAGCTTCCTCTCATCCCCACTTCTACACTTTTCCATGACACATTGAGGCAGATTTATCTGCTATATCCCCATAAGTGAGGCAAGCGGGGCACGGTAAGGCAGGGAGGAGGCATGACCTCCTTCTGTGTCTGATTTAACATGATTTACATCAGGGGTGTAGCTAGGATTCATAGTGCGCCCCATACAAGATACTGTATGGGACCCCATGAATTCTGTACAGACCCCCCCTAACCCCGAACACACATTCAGCCTCCCGGTGCACACTCTTACATGACCCAGCAGTTGGCGAGCCCCTTAGCGTTCCATTCTCGGAATGACAAGGGACTCACCAGGTCATTTGAGTATGCACACTGCAGGGCAGGGGTGTTGCCCCTTTTTCATAGTAAACTTATCAGAACATCTGTTTGCAGGTGTAAATCAGTGGTGTAGCATCCTCCACCCACCCACCCACACCCCGATGAAGAAAGGTCTGCTCCCATAGTGGCTACTGCCCACAGCACCCACTGGCATTGCTCCCTGCCTTGCCAGCCTCTCGTGTGGCTAAAGGCAGCATTGCACCTCTAGCCACAAGAGCCCCACCCCCACCCTGCAATGTGCATACTCAAATGACCTGGTGAGTCCCTCGTCATTCCGTTCGGGGGCTATGTTCACACTACGTATATTTCAGTCAGTATTGTGGTCCTTATATTGCAACCAAAACAAGGAGTGGATTAAAAACACAGAAAGGATCTGTTCACACAATGTTGAAATTAAGTGGATGGCAAATGGCAAATATTTGCTGTTATTTTAAAACAACGGCTGTTATATTGAAATAATGGCCGTTATTTACTGTTATATGGCGGCCATCCACTCAATTTCACCAGTGTGTGAACAGATCCTTTCTGTGTTTTAAATCCACTCCTGGTTTTGGTTGTAATATGAGGACCACAATACTGACTGAAATATACGTAGTGTGAACACAGCCTTATAAAGATGTCATTAAAAAAAATATATATAATTTTTTTTTTTTCCCTTAAACTTTTTTAATTCCATTTTTAGTTCTTCTAGGTGACTTGCACAAGCAATTAATGTGGTTAATGTACTGCAACGTACTGTCATTTTTGTGATCTTTTATCTCCTGCCTTTAGAAGGGTGTACCAGACTGACAAATGCCTCCTGACAGTAGTGACAACAGAACGGCAACCCCCACATGTGTCATGGGGAGGGCATGGAGGTATTGGAAACCTCAAAGGACTGACTGCTGACCGTACAAATGCTGCAGTCGCTCCCTGTGGCTGAAAGTGATTGTCCACTGCAGATAGCAGCTTCTTAGCCCACGTCATTTACCCTGACATTTGTTATACATGTAAATCAGTTGTCAGGAAGCAGTTAAAACTCTGGTGAGCCTGTATAACTCTAAACATACTACATTTTATAGTACTTTGTATATTCACTATACAAACTCGATAATCCAGGAAAAAACATACGTCTCTGTCTCCTTAGGAATGTGTCCTATGATGGTGACACTTTTATATTCTCCAAAATTTGCTGTAATAATAGCTTGAGTGGGCTCTTTCTATAAAAAGAAATAATCTTTAGTATGATAATATAGAATGAACCAACTTTGGTTTAGCCCACAAGTAAAATAGGTTAAAATCATACCGGTTTATAGAAAGTCATGGCTGCTTCCTGTGGATGAGAGTATAAAGAATGATATAAAACCCATACAGATTAGAGATGAGAGAATCACTCATCTAAATAAAACAAAGCGCTCATCAAGCCGCCGGCCATCAACCACTCATCAAGCCGCCAACCTTTCAGCGCTGCTCCAGTTCCTGCCACTCCTCCCAGGATGCCGGGAAAAGTTGGATCCAATCCTGGGAAACTTTTCCCAGTCTCCACCTGGGGTGGAGTGGCAGGGAGCAGAGCAACACTGAAAGGCCAGTAGCTGGAGCGGTTGATGGCCGGCGGCTTGACGAGCGCTTTGCTTCATTTAGATGAACGATTCACTCATCTCTAACACAGATTAATTATTATACAGACAGACATAGATACATACAGTATATAATATAACAACGCAACTCATTAGGAGAAAATCTAAATTGCAAGGTGCAGCCATACTGTCAACAGTATGTAAAAAATTGGCAAATTGCCTGTATAAAACACGCGGCTTGTATGGACTCTTTTATATTAATAATTTTTGCCTGCACATATAATTAAATGCAGTGGCGGAACTACCGCCGTAGTGGCTGCTATGGAGCCCGGTGGCCCGATCCTGTAAAAGAACGGACCCAGGCCCCCTCTGATGCACTCAAAGAAGACGCCTGCTGTGGCTGTAACTGTACTGTAATTACTTATGGTGTGCAGAGCCTGTGAAGAGCTGGTATCTACTGCTATATGTATAATTATATATTTAGTTTATGTTGTCAGTCTGTTTGTTTTCATGTATATTATAAATCAAGGATAGTGGAGAGATGAAAACTTTAGCCTTTGCATCAAAGTGAAATTTATTTACAGTGGTCAAAAATGTACACCATCTGCTATATCGTAGTACGCACCCTTTGGTGCAGTGCTGTACCAACAGCAGAAATGATAGTCCAGTCCAAGATAGGGAAATAATCTATTATACAGTACAATCACAAGAGCAGCACGCTCCCCAGAGCCTTTGCTGGTTACCATTCATGTATTTTTCTTACATGTGTACATGCAACGGGGTTACCGTGATTCCGACGCTCTTTGCCGTAATCCTATTACCCTTCATGGACTGTTCACACTTGCTGCGTTTGCTCGACGCGTTTCTTGCACTTTCTTTCTTGCAATCATCAGGAGCGGTGGATCGAGTAGTGTATATTCTGTATTAGCAGGCTACTGATAACGGCCGTTATCAGTTATCAGTAGCCTGCTAATACAGAATATACACTATGTAAGTGCCTTAGAGTACAAAAATGTGTGTGTGTGTCCCTGTATAAGTATATATGAGGCTGGCTGAGTGTGTGTGAGCCTGTCCCTGTATGAGTATATATGAAGCTAACTGTATGTATGTGCCTCTATGTACAGCATGTGTATGTATGTGTGTGTGTCTCTGTCCCTGTATGAGTATATATGAAGCTGACTGTATGTGCCTCTATGTGCAGCATATATGTATGTGTGTGTGTCCCTGTATGGGTATGCCTGACATGTGTGTGTATAAGTATATATGTGTGCATGTGACTGACTGTATGTATGTGCTTGTGTGTACAGCATGTGTGTGTTTCCCTGTATTGGTATATATGCATAGCTCACAACTGTCCTGGATCCCGCGGGACAGTCTCGATTTCGGGGTGCTGTCCTGCCATCCCGGAACAGTACCCAGTGTCCCAGTAAAAGAAAAAACAACAAACCAGTACCTGACCTGTCAGGCGATCCCAGCAGCTCCTCTCCAGGCAGAGCGCACACTCCCATCATCCTCCGGCTCGGGCACCAGGGTATAGAGACACTGACTGTGCTGGGTGTCCCTGCAGCCTCTATAATTCATGCCAGAGGCTGCAGGACACATGGGGCACAGGCAGTGTCTCTATACCCCGCTGCCTGTGCCGGAGTATGACAGGAGTGCTCACTCTGCCGGGAGAGGAGCTGCTGGGATGGGCTGACAGGTGACTTACTGGTTTGTTGTTTTTCTGGTGGGGCACTATATTAGGGGGATTGGAAACTATGTGGGGCACTATATTAGGAGGATTGGATACTATGTGGGGCACTATATTAGGAGGATTGGATACTATGTGGGGCACTATATTAGGAGGATTGGATACTATGTGGGGCACTATATTAGGGGGATTGGATGCTATGTGGGGCACTATATTAGGGGGATTGGATGCTATGTGGGCACTATATTATGATATTTTATGGGGGCTGGAAGGGTGCTTTGTATGCCAGGGCTGCCTTTTAGTGCCAGTCCGGCCACGTCTACCTCCCTGTTCAGTTGTATCTGCAATTGCTAATACAACTGAATAGACTGCTGGCAGGAGCTCACTGCTCCCTCTCCTACCTCCGGGACTCCTGCTCTGTGTTATACAGGCCGAGTGATTAGCTCCGCCATCATACACAGAAGCCAGACCTGACCAGAGGAGGGCAGAACCATTAATTATAGGGGACAGTGGTACAATACATGAGGGGGAGGCAGTGGCGCAGTTCATTAGGAGATGGCATGGGGGGGGGGGGGGGGCTAAAATTTTGCACCAAAGCCCATCAGCCTTTAGCTACGACCCTGTATATGGTCACTGTTACAGGTCTTTGTACAGTGGATCTTATTCAGTAGCAGTAGTGGTATTAGTCAGTATGTGGTGTTAATATTTGTCCCTTGTAAACTGGTACTGTTTCTATTATTCGTCTTAGAAAAAAATAGTACGGTACTGGTACTTTCGATCAAAGTATTTTAGGAGTGACACCTTTATTGGCTAACAATAAAGTTATCACTCCTAAAATACTTTGATGGAAAGTATTGACGGCCACATGTATTATTCATTTTAGTATGCTGGATTTGGTCATTATCAGTATGGTGGTAATAGCAGTGGTCATGGTGTGGCGGTAATAGTTGCCCCTTGTATAGTGGTATTATTGGTAATATTGGTCTCAGTATACAGGATTTGGTCAGTGTGACGGTGATATGTAAAGTAATGATATATGGTAATAATTTTATTAATAATTCTAGCTCCTTATATACTGGTTCTATAATAGTCCCCCTGATATATATATATATATATATATATATATATATTGCAGTGAAAGGATAGAATCAGGGATTTGATCAAATCCCAGGAAATTATGAAATGACCAAGCCGTTCCATCATTTCTCTGAAGAAAGTCAGGAATTTGATCAAATGAATTCTATCATTTCCCCTGCAACACAGAAATTGCTTACTGTATTGCCTCTCTGCTTCCCCAGCCTATTCACTCTGCTCCCCGTCCGCTTCCACCGCCTCTTTGCTTCCCGTTCTGCTTGTTTCCCCTGTAACATACCTCCTGCTCCCCCAGCCTGTCCTCTCTGCTCACCATCCGCCCCACCGCCATATGCCTGCTGGTAGGTGTGCTGCTCTGCTCCCCGTCCACCTCCGGTCCCTTCAGCCCCGCCGCCATATGCCTGCCGGTAGGTGTGCTGCTCTGCTCGCCGTCCACCTCCGGTCCCATCGGCCCACCGTCATATGCCTACCGGGAGATAAGCCGCTCTGCTCCCCCGTCCCCCTCTGGTCCCGTCCACCCCACCACCATATGCCTGCTGGGAGGAGTGCTGCTCTGCCCCCCTTCCACCTCTGGTCCCATACACCCTGCCGCCATATGCCTGCCGGGAGATGTGCCACTCTACTCCCCCGTCCGCCTCTGGTCCTGTCCACCCCGCCACCATATGCTTGCCGGAAGGTGTGCCGCTTTTCTCCCCTGTCCACCTCCACTGCCATGCCTGCCGGGAGGTCCCGTCCTCCCTGCCACCATATGCCTGCACCATTTGCAACAGAAGTTTAGGACAACACTTCAAAACTTAGTCGACTTAGCCCAATCAAAAGCTTGCGATGGGGGTGCAGCCATTTCTAGTAACCAGGACTGTGGAGTCTGAGTCATGAAGTCAAGTCTGAGCTAGTTTTGGCTTGAGCCGGAGTTGGAGTTGAAAAAAATGTACTGACTCCTCCTTTAAAAAAATCTTTAAAAATTTTATGATACATGTTACGTATCAAAATACTTTATTTTCTATCAACCTAAGAACCTTTCCTCCATATATCAGTGATAAAGCACTGGCTCTATTAGATGAGGGTGGTCGGGGAGAGGTTGGTGGTCACTATTTAGCAGTTTGTTTGTGAGCTGGAAGATTCCATTGTGTGGGGGGAGATCTGTGCTGTTCTCTTCCTGGATGCTGGATGATTGTATACGAGCAGCAGTGTAATATCAAGATATCATGTGTAATATAGTGGTCAATGTGTTGTTTTCTCTCTGTGAGAAGCTGCTGTTAGTGTGTGTGTGTGTGTGTGTGTGTGTTTTGGCTGAAGCAGGCTGTGTGTGCTATGGCTGCAGCAGGCTGTGTGTGTGTATGTGTGTATGCTATTGCTGAAGAAGGCTGTGTGTGTGCACGCCCTATGGCTGCAGCAGGCTGTGTGTATGCGTGCTTTGGCTACAGCAGGCTGTGTGTTTGCTATGGCTGCAGAAGACTGTGTGTGTGTATGTGTGTGCTATGGCTGCAGAAGGCTGTGTGCATTATGGTTGCAGCAGGCTGTGTGTGTGTTATGGCTGCAGCAGGCTGTGTGTGTGCTATGGCTGCAGCAGGTTGTGTGTGTGTGTGTGTGCATGCGTGCTATGGCTGCAGCAGGCTGTGTGTGTGTGTGTGTGTGTGTGTGTGAGAGACGTACATTAAAGGAGTATTTTAGGCAACAATGAAAAATCCAGGGGGAACAGGGGGTGGTGGGATCATAATAAAGAGGTCCAATTTACCTGCCCCCATGCCCCGCAGTGCAGCGTTACCACTCATGGTACCACTTACCACTTAGAAATGCCCGCTCAGTTAATCAGTGAGTGAGGCGAACACAGGTATAGTCACTGGCTAAGCAGGTAGTTCCTTTGGGGCCACCATGATTCAGGAGCACAGACACTGACAGAGAGCTGATAAACCTGGGGCCATGTCTGACCTCTCTATCACTATGCCTGACCTCTATATCGCTATGTGTGACCTCTATTACTTTGTCTCACCTCTCTATCACTATGTCTGACCCCACTATATAACTATGCCTGACCCCACTATATCACTATGCCTGACCCCACTATATCACTATGTCTGACCCCTCTATATCACTATGCCTGACCCCACTATATCACTATGGCTGACCTCTATATGGCTATGACTGACCCCTCTATATCACTATGGCTGCCTTCTCTTTATCACTATGGCTGACCTCTCTCTATCACTATGTGTGACCCCTCTATATCACTATGGCTGACCCCTCTATATCACTATGGCTGACCCCTCTATATCACTATGGCTGACCCCTCTCTATCACTATGTGTGACCCCTCTATATCACTATGTATGACCCCTCTATATCACTATGTGTGACCCCTCTATATCACTATGGCTGACCCATCTCTATCACTATGTGTGACCGCTCTCTATATCACTATGTGTGACCCCTCTATATCACTATGGCTGACCCCTCTATATCACTATGGCTGACCCCTCTATATCACTATGTGTGACCCCTCTATATCACTATGGCTGACCCCTCTATATCACTATGGCTGACCCCTCTCTATCACTATGGCTGACCCCTCTATATTACTATGTGTGACCCCTCTATATCTCAGGTATCTAGCATTTTTAGCAGTGTTTCTGTGTGTATGGTAAATATTTAGTAAGAAACATAAAAGATTGTAAGCAGGAAAATACCACCTGCTCCATCTAGTCTAGTTCTGAGTAGTTCAGGACATGGAGGCTGGAGACTGGCTGCATCTACTGCACACACACAGGAGAAGCTGCTTTATATCTTTTCCTTATTCATGCAGAAGTCGCCCCAGGATCATGAAAGACATTACACAGAAGCTGCTGAGCCGGTTCCACTTTACACCAGTGTGATAAATAACTCCCCGGGTATCTGACTGGCCATTTATGAAGGAGCAAGAGTCGGAGTCGGTCCCTGGTATAATCAGGAGTCGGAACTTGGAGCTGCGGCTTACCAACTCCATAGCGCTGCTAGTTAGGCCCCTTATTAAATACTTTATATTTACCAAGGTTGTGTTCAGTTGTCACGCAAACAGATAGATAGGAAGAACACGGGAGAGAAAGTTGTGCAGCATTTTCCATAGAGAACCTCATAAATGCTGCTTGAATTCCGCTTGTATTCCGTGTGAATTCCTCTCGACTTCCGCTCAAATTCTGCAAAAGATGAATAGGCGAGGAATTTTAAGCTGAAAACTTTTCTCTTCAATTCCTTACTGAATACCCGCCTATCCCTTCGGGTGCGTGCACTTTTAGGAATAGGTGAAGTATTGGGGTGGGTTCAGACTACGGAATTTTTGCGGATAAATCCACCGGACTCCTTTGCTTGTACATTCTTGCGGCCGCACGCCTCTCCGCCCGTGCCATAGACACCATTCTATACACGGGCGGATTCCGCATTTCGCCGATAGAATTGACACGGATAGCGGAATCAGTCGGCTCAAAGAATGGTGTCTATGGAGCCGGCGGAAAGGCGTGCGGCCGTGAACACTTACAGGCAATGGAATTTGGCGGAATTTATCCGCGAGAATTCCGTAGTCTGTACCCACCCTTGAAGAGGAAAGTTTTCTGCTTGAAATTCCTTGCCGATTCATCTCTGGCAGAATAGGAGCAGAATTTGAGAGGAATGCAAGCAAAATTCCAAGCAGAATTCAAGCCCCATTGACTTGATAGGATACCTCTAGCGGAATTTGCCCAAAGATCGTGGATCCGTAAACAGAATTTTGCTCACAGAAATTCCGCAGTATGGGTATGTGCACACTGAGGAAAAGGCGAGGAATTCAGCTTGAAATTCCTCCCGTAAAATATGTACAGAGCAAAGTCCCATTGTGTTCAATGGGTTTTCTGCTCTGTTGTTCACACTGCAGAATTTCCGAGCAGAATTTTCTGCTGTAGATCTGCTAGAGGAATCCTATAGTAGTCAATGGGGGGCTTAAATTCTGCTTGAATTCTGCCTGAAAACTTTCAGCTACAGTTCCTCAAGAATTGCTCAGTGTGCACATACCCTATGAATAAATGAGAGGAAAGCCCATTCAACACAATATAAAAATGAAATGTCCATTTTTTAAGGGCAGATTCCGTATGAATTTGGATGCTGAATCTACTTGAAATTAGCAGGTCAACCAAGTTCCTAAATCCTGTTGTGCATTCGAGGGGTGTAGTTTTTTAAGATAGGGTGATTAAAAGGGTACGTCTGCAATTTTTTCTTCTATCAACTGGTGTCAGTTGTAATTGTAACTTATAATTACAACAGTCATTTGTAGTTTACTTGTATTTAAAAATCTCCTGTCTTCCAGTACTTAGCAGCTGCTGTATGTCCTACAGGAAGTGGTGTATTCTTTCCAGTCTGACACAGTGCTCTCTGCTGCCACCTCTGTCCATGACAGAAACTGTTCAGAGCAGCAGCAAATCCCCATAGAAAACCTCTCCTGCTCTGGACACTTCCTGACATGGACAGAGGTGACAGCATAGAGCACTGTGTCAAACTGGAAAGAATACACCACTACCTGCAGGACAGACAGTAGCTGATAAGTACCTTTAGAAATGTACTAGCCCTAAAACCCTTTAAAAATTCTTAAAACTCTTTAAATTTTTTATCCAAATTTACATGAAAATTTTGTTGTTAATATTTGATGTCCTGTTAACATCTGAAAAAGTAAAAGAACAGGTATAAAATGATGCCAACATAAAAATGACACATGTGAACTATTACTTATTTATGGCATGGCTATCTTTCTTGGTCTTTGTTTGCTGCCAATCTAAGTGCTTCTAGTCAAAGTGGAAATGCAGAATTAAAACCATAATAAAAAAAAAGAAAACTGAAAGGAACTTCATTCCACACTTTACATGCTCTCTTTTCTGCTCCCTTACTTAGTCTATATCAGTGCTTCTCAAACTGTGAGGCGGCCTCACCAGTGAGGCCCCCCGTAGTTGTTGGTGAGGCGCAGCTTAGGAGGCAGTTCTAACAAAAGTGACCATAAGCTGCACAATCCTTTCCCTGACTCCAACAATTTCTGCTTTAGGAACATTATTGACTCATTTTGTACTTATTTTATGTTATACAGAGATTAGGAGACAAATAGAGGGTTGACTGAGCTATAGTTTTTATATTTGCATGGACTTCCACCACAGATGGTGAGGCCCCAGCATCCTCTTGGTCAGTCTGGTGAGGCCCAGGCATCATTTTGTCTGTTAGGTGAGGCTCCAGAAGAAACAGTTTGAGAAGCACTGGTCTATATTGATCAATTTCACCCCCCCCCCCAGCTCCTATAACAAGCAGTAATCTTTTTATTTCTCCATCTTTCTACCCACTGATCTGACTCCTCCTGCTACTCCTCCCTCCTGACACTTCTCCCAACCCTGGCCCTCGCCCCCAGATCTTATCTACCCTGCTGTCCTCCTATCATCCTCTACAGGACGCCGCCCCTCTAACTTCATATGTATCCTCACCACTCCCTCTCCCCCATTCAATTTCTTTGGCGTACTCTGGAACTAACTGTCTGTCTGTAATAAACTTTTATTTATCCAACTCTTTCTTGACCACAACTCATTGTTTCGAGGCCTAACTGAAACATGGCTGACACCCACTGGCACAGTTTCCGTTCCTGCACTGTTGTCGGGCTCCAATGCATTCCTCACCCATGCAGAATACTATCAGACAACTGGTTCTTCACCCCAACTCCGCCTTCCCTCACCTCTCTCGAAGTGCACTCCATCCACATCTATATAAAACAAAGAGGTGTCCCCTGTTTCCTTTGCTCTCCAGGATCTAAGAGTGTCTATCGGCTACATCCCCCTTCTTCTTCTCCCACTTTCTAAAACTCAGTATGGACAAAAGAGAAGTAATTATTCCCCCCCCCATCTTAAACCATAGCCCTTTCTAATCTGTCAATCACAGTCAGTGCCTGCACTTTGTCCCTCGTCCCCCAAGTCCGCTGCCTTGTGGTCACCTTTGATTTTGCCCTGTCATTTAAATCTCAGACCCAGACTATGACCACCTCTTGCCACCTCCACTTCTAAATCTGCTCTTTTCTCCATTGTAACTCAATAAAAGTGCAGGTACATGTCCTCATTATGTCCTGCTTGGACTACTTCAACACCCTCCTCTTCGGTCTTTAATTCAACATTAATGACCCATTTCAGTCTATTCTCAACTCTACTGCTCGACTAGTCCATCGCTCTCCTCGCTCTGTCTTTCCCCTCTGCCAATCCTTTCACTGGCTCCCCATTGGTCAACAAATTTATTTTAAATTGTTGACATATAAAGCTGTCCCCTCCATCCTTGATTTGATATCCTGCTACCGTCCCTCACGCTACCTCCGATAATCCAATGACTTGCATTTCTGCTTCCCTCTTCTTCGTACTTCACACAACCGCCTCCAAGATTTTGCCCAAGCATCCACAGTACTCTAGAACTCACCACTCAGACACATCCTACTCTCAACCACCATCAAAAGGAACCTTCAAAAGCAACCTGAATGCCCACCTCTTTAAACAACCTACAATGTAAGCTACAACCTACAATTACTCTGCACCATGCTTTGACTAGCTGCCCCTTAAAGGGGTATTCCCCCCAAAATCTTTTTTACACCATTTTATAGCCCACCCATAGCTTTACATATTGATCAAATCAAGTTATGGTTTTTTGAGCAGGTTTGGTGCTTTTTCTGCAGACTTAACCCCTCTGGAAGCATAAAGGAGTTAAACAGAGTCCACTCTGACACTGCTCCTTTCTCTTGGCCCCCACCCCACACTTTTTTTCAATTTTTCATGAAATGTTTGAGTTTTTTCGCAAACAAATGCTGAAGACATCAAGCAAAATGTACCACTAATATAAAGTAAAATGTGTCATGAAAAAATCCCCAAGCTATTACCACATAAAGTGAGAGACAGGTCAGATTTAAAAAATTGGCCTTGGTCAATAAATTTCAAACTCTTAATATTTTGCTCATCATTAAGGGGTTAAGTATAGTTACTAATAAAACACACACACATACAGAAACAGGCACACACACACACACATACAGACACACACACACACACACACACACACACACTTATTATTATTATTATACTTACAGCTAACACTGTAAACTGAGAAAAGGGAACAAATGGAATCTTCAACCTGTTTCCTTTGAAACTGATGTTAGAAAAGCATACCTATATATAGAAGTCACATCTGATTTGATTGAAATGTTAAGTTTCTCGCGCCAAGGATGATTTTCTTTTGAGTAAACATTTGGGCTTAAATATTTACACCTGGCATGACTAGTACATGTGCTTTACATGACAGGGTAACACAAGTTCTCATGGCACCCAAACCACTAATATGTACACAAATCCTACCCAATATAAAGGTGACCCCTGTGTATGTGCCTAGTGATTTGCACCCCAGATTTCCACATTTGCCTAATTTGCATGTGTATGCAATACTAGAAGTTTGTGAATTCCCCTGAGTTTTTCTTGACACTTCTTTTGATCCCCTTTTGACCTGGATAGAATGGGGCCGGCGCAGGGAAGCCAGTGCTACGGTCCTTTTTAAAAACGCGGCCCAGTTTTCGGGTAAAGCGCTGTTCTATTCCTGGCCACCAATTCTAATGGAGCCGCGTCATAAAGGGGAGTGGGTTTCCCGTGGGCCGGCCACCTACAGTGCCTTAATCCTCAGCTTCCCCTCACCGGCGCCATTCTATACATGTCAAAAGCTTAAAGGGGTACTCTGGCCGCCGGAGGTCACTTACCTCCCTGGTTACAGCGCCGAGTCCCGGATTGTGGCGCCCTGTACCCCCATCCCGCGGCTGCCTCTTAGTCTGAGCTGCCGCACGAGACGTGACGTTTTCAGGCAGTTCAGCAATTCGGCGGCCATAGTGGAGTCCCGCCTCAGCCACTGAATGGCTGAGCTGCCTGGAGACGTCATGTCTCGTGCTGCAGCTCAGACCAGTAAGTGGCGCTGGAACCGGAGAGGTAAGTGACCTCCGGCGTCCATAACCACCCCCTCCCCGGCCATATCTGAAAAATACGGCTGGACCGGAGTACCCCTTTAAAGTGAATGTACTGCTGGTACGTTCGCTTTAAAGCGATTCTGACCAGAGAACCTGCTGATATGCCCTTAGCATCAGATCACCGTTCTGAAACTTGTCCTCCTCCCCCGCATTGCCGAGTAATCCCCTAATTGCCCCTATGCAAATGATGTGCTTTAGAGCATTTGGGGCATCTCCTTCCTGCTCCGAGCACCACTGTGTAACACCCAGCCCGCCCAGGTCACCGCCCCCCGTACTGCCCACTATGCATATTCATATATGCATAGTGGCCTCATCGCCACGCAAGCGGTCAGAGACATGCATCTTCCCGCACATGCGCGAACCGGACGTCTGTCTGGGACCCAGGATGAAGAATCCTTTCCTGCGGCAAAGTTCTTTCCATCCTCGAGGTCACTGACATCAGTAAGTCTACATTTATGTTCGTCTAGTCATGTGTGTGTATTGTTATTTTGTAAATTGTATTTAGTGTGTCCCGATTGAGAGATTGTGCATTGAGTGGATGATGGGAGTGTGGATGCATGGAGTGTGGATGCATGGAGTGGATGATGGGAGTGTGGATGAATGGAGTGTGGATGCATGGAATGTGGATGATAGGAGTTTTCATGCATGGATTGTGGATGATGGGAGTGTGGATGATGGGAGTGAGGATGCATGGAGTGGATGCATGGAGTGTGGATGCATGGAGTGTGGATGCATGGAGTGTGGATGCATGGAGTGTGGATGCATGGAGTGTGGATGCATGGAGTGTGGATGCATGGAGTGTGGATGCATGGAGTGTGGATGATGGGAGTGTGGATGCATGGAATGTGGATGATGGGAGTTTTCATGCATGGATTGTGGATGATGGGAGTTTTCATGCATGGATTGTGGATGATGGGAGTTTTCATGCATGGATTGTGGATGATGGGAGTTTGGATGATGGGAGTGTGGATGCATGGAGTGGATGATGGGAGTGTGGATGATGGGAGTGTGGATGATGGGAGTGTGGATGCATGGCAAACTCCCATCATTCACTCCATGCATCCACACTCCCATTATCCACTCAATGCACAATCTCACACACACTACATGCACACACTAAATTCAATTTACAAAACAACAATACACGCACATTACAAGACGAACATAAATGTATACAGTAGATCTTCCCAGCGCTTGCTTGGTGATGAAGCCGCTATGCAAATATGAATAACAAGTTTCAGAATGGTGAACTCCTGCTAAGGTAATAAGCTTATGGGGCATATCAGCAGGTTCTCTGGATAGCTGATAGTGGCACTTTAACCCCTTAGGGACCAAGCCTTTTTGGGCCTTAATGACCAGGCTCATTTTTCAAAATCTGACCTGTCTCACTTTATGCGCTTATAGCTTAGTGATGCTTTAACGTATGCTAGCGATTCTGAGATTGTTTTTTCGTAACATATGGTACTTTATGTTAGTGGTATAATTTGGTCACTGTCTTGTGTGTTTTTTGTGAAAAACATCAAAATATAATGAAAAATTTGAAAATTTTGCACTTTACGAACTTTGAAATTCTTTGCTTCTAAAAAAAAAGGCACATGACAAAAATGAGTTAGTAGGTCACATTATCAATATGTCGTCTTTATTCTGGCTTTATTTCGTAAACATATTTCACTTTTTTAGGGTGTTATGGGGCTTAGAAATGTATCAGCAAATTATCAAATTTTCATGAAATTTGCAAAACTTTTTTTAAGTTGATTTAGGAGGCTTGTATGCTGGAAACCCCCATAAGTGACCCCATGTTGGAAACTAGACATCTTAAAGAATTAATCTAGGGGTAGAATGAGCATTTTAACCCTACAGGGGCTGGAGGAAAGTATTCACAATTAGGCCGGAAAAAAATGGAAAATTAAAATTTTCCAATAATATATTTGTTAAGATTAAAGTATCTCATTTTCATAATAAACATGAGAGAAAATGCACCCCAAATTTTGTAACGCAGGTTCTCCTGAGTACAATGGTACCCCATATGTGAGTGTAAACCACTGTATGGGCACACAGCGGGGCTCAGAATGGAAGGAGCGCCTATTAGCATTTCCAGTTCAGATTTTGCTGAAGAAGTTTCTGAGCGCCAGGTGCGTTTGCAGAGCCCCTGTAGTGTCATCAGAATAGAACCTCCCCAAAAGTCACCCCATTTTGGAAAGTACACCCCTCAAAGAATACATCTTGGGGTGTGGTGACCATTTTCACCCCACAGGTATGAGAGGAAAGTATTCAAAAGAAGACAGTAAAAATGAAAAAATAGATTTTTTTCAATAATATGTTTGTTTAGTTTGAAATTTCTCAATTTCACGAGGAACAGGGGAGAAAACTCACCCGAATATATGTAACACAGGTTCTCCTGAGTAGAACGGTACCCCATATGTGGGCATAAACAACTGTGTGGGCACACAGCGGGGCTCAGAAGGGGAGGAGCGCCAATTAGCATTTCCAGTTCAGATTTTGCTGAAGAAGTTTCTGAGCGCCAGGTGCGTTTGCAGAGCCCCTGTAGTGTCATCAGAATAGAACCTCCCCAAAAGTCACCCCATTTTGGAAAGTACACCCCTCAAAGAATACATCTTGGGGTGTGGTGACCATTTTCACCCCACAGGTATGAGAGGAAAGTATTCAAAAGAAGACAGTAAAAATGAAAAAATAGATTTTTTTCAATAATATGTTTGTTTAGTTTGAAATTTCTCAATTTCACGAGGAACAGGGGAGAAAACTCACCCGAATATATGTAACACAGGTTCTCCTGAGTAGAACGGTACCCCATATGTGGGCATAAACAACTGTGTAGGCACACAGCGGGGCTCAGAAGGGGAGGAGCGCCAATTAGCATTTCCAGTTCAGATTTTGCTGAAGAAGTTTCTGAGCTCCAGGTGCGTTTGCAGTGCCCCTGTAATGTCTACAGAATAGAAAGTACACCCCTCAAGGAATTCATCTTGGGGTGCAGTGAGCATTTTGACCCCACAGGTATTGGAGGAAAGTATTCAAAACTAGACCGTAAAAATGAAAAAAATAGAATTTTTCCAATAACATGTTTGTTTGGTTTAAAATTTCTCAATTTCACTAGGAACAGGGGAGAAAAAGCACCGCAAAATTTGTAACAGAGGTTCTCCTGAGTACAATGGTACCTCATATGTGGGCATAAACCACTGTATGGGCACACAGCAGGGCTCAGAAGAGAAGGAGTGTCATTTTAGTTACAGGCAATATGTGGGTGTTTACTGGCTATCTGAGGTGGCAACAGGCAATCTGGTGGGGTTATGGGCAATCTGGGGTGGTTACGAGCAGTCTGTGCCAATCTGGGGTGGTTACGATCAATCTGGGGTGGTCATGGGCAATCTAGGGTGGTTACGGGCAATCTGGGGGTGTTTACTGGCTGTATGGGGTGGTTATGGGCAATCTTGGGGTGTTTACTGGCTATCTAGGGGTGGTTACTGGCTATCTGGGGTGGTGATAGGCAATCTGGGGGTGTTCACTCGCTATCTGGGGTGGTGACGGGCAATCTGGGGGTGTTCACTGACTATCTGGGGTTGCAACGGGAAATCTGGGGTGGTGACGGGCAATCTGGGCTGGTTGCGAGCAATCTGGGGTGGTTGCGAGCAATCTGGGGTGGTACAGGCAATTTGGGGTAGTTACAGGCAGTCTGTGGCAATCTGGGGTGGTTACAGGCAATCTGTGGTGGTTACGGGCTGTCTGGAATGGTTATGGGCTGTCTGGAATGGTTATGGGCTATCTGGGGGGGATACGGGCAATCTGGGGAGATTACGGGCAATCTGGGGTAGTGACAGGCAATCTGGGGTAGTGACGGGCAATCTGGGGTGGTGACGGGCAATCTGGGGAGATTACGGACAATCTGGGGAGATTACAGGCAATCTAGGGTGGTTACGGGCAATCTGGGGTGGTTACGGGCAATCTGGGGTGCTTACGGGCAATCTGGGGTGCTTACGGGCAATCTGGGGTGGTTACAGGTAATCTGGGTTGGTTACAAGTAATCCAGGGTGGTTACGGGGTAATCCAGGGCACTTGACTTTGGTGACAGGCGTAAAAAAGTGCCGGCACCATTTGAAACAAGCGATCAGTGGTATATAGTATATACCGCTGATCACTTGTACTGGGACCACACCGGGTGGTCACCGATCATTGCCCCATGCTCTCCGCCACCTCCGGTGGTGGAGAGAATGAAGCTTTGATCATTTTTAGGAATCCATCACTGTGAACAGAGTCTGTTCACAGAGATGGCGGCGTCCATCTTGGATCAGATGGACGCCCTGGGAGGGGAGGGTCAGTGACCAGGTCACTAGGGTTAATTCTGGGGACAGGGGGGAACATGTTCTCATCTCCTCTCACTGTGGATTCACGGTGAGAAGAGATGAAAGCGTTCAGCTGCGCTGGCAATGTCTGTTACCGTTGGCCGCCGTTATACTGGTAATAACGGCAATCGCCGGTGAGGGGACTGGCCGGGACTGACCCCACACTCTGCCCCAACCCCTCAGCTACCTCCGATAGCTGAGAGGAGGGGGCTGCAGGCATTACCAGCGCTGCTGCACTATTCTGCGCCATCGCCATAAAGAGCTGACGGCAGCAGAATAGAGCCCATTAGTGATCGCCGTAAAAATCTGTATCGGTGGTCACTAATAACACAATACATGTATTCTCTGGGTCGCTACGGTTACGGCGATACCACATTTGTGTAGGTTTTTTTAACTATTATCACTTTGGCGCAATAGAAACTATCTTCCTAGCAAAAACCCACAAAAACTGTCGCCGCATTGCAAGATCCATAGCGTTCTCATCTTTTGCGCAACAGAGCTGGTTTTGGGCTTATTTTTTGCGGGAAGATCTGTAGTTTCTATTGTTACCAAGTTTTATATGAATATGACTTTTTGATCTCTTTTGAGACTTATTTTCTAAAGTGGATTGATAAAATACAGCTATTCTGGTACAGTTTTTTTTTTTTTTTTTTACAGCGTGTGTCGTGCGATATAATTATTGACATAGTTTTATAGATTGGGTCGTTACGGACGTGGCGATACCAAATATGTATAGGATTTGTGTTTTTAATCACTTTTATGTGACGTTTTATTGTGTATGGGGAATGTAATGCATCTTTATTATTGGGGGGGCTGTGTTGTGTTTGGTGCACACTTTTTTTTTTTTACTTTTTTTTAACTTTTACACTAGTGTACATTACTGTACACTAGTGTAAAATACTTAGATCACTGATACAATACATTGCAGTACCTGATGTACTGCAATGTATTGTATCATGCCTCATGCTGACAGGCAATAGCCACAGCCACCCCTGTCAGCATCAGGCATCTCCATGGTGACCCCGGGGACCTTCATTAGGACCCCGGGATCACCATGGAGACATTGGGACCCCGGACGGTGCCGCGGGACATCGCAATCACGTAAGTGGACCTGCGGCGCCGTCCGGGATCCACCGGGACCCGTTAGATGCCGCTGTCACGCTTTGACAGCGGCATTTAACGCGTTAAACTGCCCGGAGCGGAGAATCCTCCGCTTCGGGCAGTTACAGGAGGGTGTCAGTGGTCACACTGACCACTGATCACCCGTCCTGCAGCCGCCGCCGGGCGGCAATTTATTCCGATGCGCCCGCCGTTAAAAGGCGTACGCATCGGAATAAAGCCCATTAGTGGCCGCCGTGAATATGCGTGCGGCGATCACTAAGGGGTTAAGTTAAAATGTATTCTGCAGCTTCAAATCTGCGCCATAAAATCTGCTGCAAATCCTGTAAGGGTTAACGTACCTTGTTCTTAAAGGGCTGATTTCAAATTGACTATGACATAGGCCAGTACCGAATTAACTCTTAAAGGGCTGGTACCATATTCACTCTTAGGCTATGTTCACACAACGTACCATTTTCGGCCGTTGTTTTGAGTTCCTAACGGCCGTTGTTTAGTGCATTGTGTGAAAACAATGGCCGCCATTCCGTTGACTTTAATGCATTTCATTGCATTGTGAAAAGAACAGCCCTTGAATTAAAACAGCAGTTTTTTTTCAGATATAGTACATGGTGTTAACCTAACCTTTAAGAGCAGGGTTAAAGTTTCTCTTGAAGTTGCTCTGGAAGTCTGTGTTAAAGGGGCACTCTTTTTGAGTGCTATGTATTTTTCCTGGAAATGCAAAGCTTTGGCTGTCCAGGCATGATGGGAAGTGTAGTTTTGCAACAGCTGAAGGGTGGAACGTTCCCCATTTCCATTAAATTCATAGACATCAGTATTTTATTAGTTTCTAAACTTCTTATTTGGATGGTAATATAGAAGATCACATCAGAGGGGCTACAGTATATACATAATTTGTATATTTATGTTGTTCCCCACTGGTATACAGCGGTCGTGTTCAGGTACTATAGTGCTGAGTATGAACACTTCTCATTGGATAATGCCTGTGAGCTATGAGTCTGATGTTACATTGCTTGTGATGGCTGTTACTAAACCACAAGCTGCTACAAAGCAATCACCTAGTGCCCTGAAGCTATTACAGGATCAGTTGGGCTGGTATAACTATTATGGTGCGTTTACACGTAACGATTATCATGCGAGTTTGCGCGATAACGATCGAATTCGAACGATAATCGTACGTGTAAACGCAGCGAACGATCAAACGACGAACGATACATCTCTCATTTTGATCTTTCAACATGTTATCAAATCGTCGTTCCCAAAAAAATTCGCAAATCGTTCCGTGTGAACAGTCGTTCGCCGATTTAACCAATGTGTGAGATAGGCTTAAGCGTTCGCAAAACTAATTTTCCGTACGATATATCGTACCGTACAAACGCTGATCGTTATGAAAAAACAATCGTTACTCCGACATCGTTAATCGTACGATCGGGCCAATTATCGTTTCGTGTAAATGCACCATTAACATTCTACAATAACAGATGCTATAATGATAAGTGATGTGATAAATAAACAGAAAAGGAATTTTTATTAGTTATACACAAGAGAAACGGAATATTTATCACTGTTGTAAAATTTATTCCATGGGAAAAAAAACTTTTTCTTTATGTAAAAGTAAAGAATCAGATTGGTTAGGGTTGTAGAGTGTTACAAGATGTTTCTGCCTATAGGGGTCCTGTGTTTGTAGTTATTGCATGCATCATAATGACAATGTATATGGGGATTTTTCCTCTCATTGGAGCCCCAGCCCATAGTATGGTGGGATTTTCTACCCAGAACATAAACTAAAGGGCTTATAAGTAGAGCAGAAAGGGTCCTACCTGTTCAATGCAATGCGATGTCCAATTGTTCCTCAATGTTACCAGTGTTGTGGGGACATGGGGCACCTATTGGACATTACATTTCTATTGCACAAAATGCATAGAATAGAATAAAAATTAAATTATATACTATACCTCTTACAAGATGGTCTTCTCTGTGTGGGGTAACGGTTGTGGGAGGTATTCATGTAGAACAGACTAAGTAGTAGAAGGATGGATGTTAAAGGTAGTAGGGGCTCTGTACAGTGACACTTTGGCATGGTTTCTTAAAATGGGGCGGACGAAGCAGGAGAAAAAAGTGCAGGGTGGCATCGTGGCAGAGAGGTTCTGTAGGGAGGAAGAGAGGGATACAGGGCAGCAGGAGGCTTTTGTAGGGGGGGAAGAGAGGTGCACAGGGTGGCAGGGAGGTTCTGTAGGGGGCAGAGAGGGATGTAGGGTGGCAGGGAGGTTCTGTAGAGAGGCAGAGAAGGGAAACACAGGGTGGTAGGGAGGCAGAGAAGGGGCACAGGGTGGCAGGGAGGCAGAGAAGGGGCACAGGGTGGAAGGGAGGCAGACAGGGATGCAGGGTGGAAGGGAGGTTCTGTAGAGAGGCAGAGAAGGGGCGCAGCGTAGCAGGGAGGTTCTGTAGAGAGACAGGGAAGGGGTGCAGGAAGGCCGATGGGTGCAGCGTGGCAGGGAGGTTCTGTAGAGAGACAGGGAAGGGGTGCAGGAAGGCAGACAGGGATGCAGAGTGACAGGGAGGTTCTGAACAGAGTAGTGTTATGACCCACAGGTAGCTGCGATTCCACAGCTACAAGATATCTATCTGGGTTATTGTGGGTTGCAGAGTAACCACAGTTACCATATCCCTAACAGAGCCAAATCCCTGCAGAGCGACAAAGCGATATATAGTTATATGTCTCCTATCATAGCTGACATCACTGTGTAGCCCAAAGGTGAAAAGGCTTATCATTGGCTAGGTGATTATTGGCCTTAATTGGCGTATTACCAACCGTTCAGGTTGATAATAATAATAGAACATGTTGAAAGGTCAAAATTTTTGTAAGGACACCAACTCCAAAGGGCAATGGACAATCTGAGGATCGTCTAGGCCACAACCTTAACCACCTCAAACCTGTAACAGGGTTCCCCTATTTACTATGCACCTTGAGGGGAGAAGAATAAGAGACTGAAGACTCTTTGGGGGAGAGAAGGGCAGATGAGGAAATGTGAGCACAGGTGGAAACAATTGTTTTATGTTTGGGAGGGAAAATAAAGCATGTCTACTGCTCTTACAAATACAATGCTTACCACAGAAGCCACTGACTGTACAGGGAGGCTAAGGCTTTATGAGGGGATCGCTGTACTTTGTGTCACACAGGCCTCCCCTCTACCTCATAATGTTCAGCTCTCAGCAGCCTGATAATACTCACTGTCCCTGTGTCACAGCTGCTGCAGCTCCTCTTCAATCCAGTCCAGGCAGGCCATTAGATGACAGTCTCCTCCAGCTGTTGTGGCCTCCATGTGCTCTACCTCCTCTGCAGATTATCTCACCATCTCAGAGGTGGGGCTGTCAGCAGCAGGATCCCAGACATGTGAGTTGCAGAGGTTGGGGGAACGGTTACATTGATTTTAGTAGGGACGGGTCCCACCATCCTGCAGTGGGCTGCAGATTAGCTGTGAATTACAGAGCTAAGTAGCTCTTTGAGCAGTTCCAGAAACACCTTACAGCAGTACAATGATACTCCAACAAGGAGTAGTCGTGGCACTCACCAATTGTTAGCAAAACAAATACCTTCTTTATTCAATATTCCAACAGGTTACATTTTGCAGACAAGATAAACGGGCATTGCTGTGCACCCTCTGTTTGGCTCCTATCTGCCCATTGTAGGCTTAATGTTAGCCCAGAAGAGGTCATTGCTAGTGTAAAAATACTAGAGTAGGGTCCATGTCTCGAGGACACCTTAACGTGGCGATATGGTACACTCTGTTTGATCAAATAGTTCGCTAAGATCCTAATTTTTTAATATCTATAGAGCAGGTTTTTATTGTGTGTATGCAGGAGTCTGGGGAGTATGTACGGTAAGCACTTGCAACTGTAGGTTGCTATTGCGCCTTCTGGTTTTTTTTTTTGTCTGTACTTAGGGTGCCTTCACACGTACCTGATCCGCAGTGGAAGTTCTATGTGGTCCCATACCCGCAGTGAAATTTTCATTCTGCTGCAGATATGGGACTCAGCCCCTTTAACCCTGGCTGCAGCCCCGGCCCACAGCATACATTACCTGCTCGGCGTCGTGGCTGTGTGAAGCCCCCGACTCCCCTCGCTCCCCATCAGCCAAGCAGTGCACAGCAGCACTGATTGGCTGATGAGGAGCGAGGGGAACTGGGAACTTCACACAGCCGCTGCGCCGAGCAGGTAATGTATGCTTCGGGCCAGGGCTGTGGGCTGCGAGCGGCCAGTAAATATTCCGCTGCGGGTATGGGACCCCATAGAACTTTACTATACCAATCCGCGTGAAATCCGCTGCGGATCCAGTACATGTGAAGCTACCCTTAAAGTGTCACTGTCGTTATAACTTCCAATATCTAAATAAGCAGTAGCAAGTTTGCAGTTTACATTCATTTTTATTTATTTTTTGTTATCATGGAAAACACGGCACTTCCTTTTTTCTGATTTTTTCCCCCTCAAAAAACAGGAAACAGGAAGTCCTGTGTATCCCAGGACATCTGAGCGCTCACAGAGAGAAGGCAGTCATGTGATTGATGGACACATTGAGCCATGACTCTCTGTACTTGCCAAATTCCTGTGTTTAGTCTCTTTTTTTCATGTCAGAAAATCTGCCTTCAGGAGACTGGACCTGGATTTCTGGTAAGTTCAGCTTTGTTTTACTCCTGTCGGTTTGATAGAAATCCCTGTTTCACTTAAAAGGGAATCTGTCAGCTGCAATTCATGTTTCATATATCCATCTGATGCTAGGGGGAAAGAGGAGGCATTCTAGTTTGCAGCTATTCAAGAGCTTGAAAAAGCCTCTTTGACTCATTGTACCAGAGAATAAAAGCATCTCTCTACATTACGGAAACGCAGATGGATATGTGGAAGTTATCCTGTGTCACCTTGACCTAACAAAATCTAACAGTGTCAGTAGTTTAAAACATGAATTACAGCTGACAGATTCCCTTAGGGTGCCTTCACACCTACCGTATCGCAGTAGAAAATCAGCTGCGGATCCGCAGCGGATTTAACTAAATGAATGAACACAGCACTAAATCCGCACTTACAAATCTGCTGCGGATACGCAGCGGATTTGACAGTTCGTATTTAATGCTGTGTTCATTCATTTAGTTAAATCTGCTGCGGATCTGCTGCGGATCCGCAGCAGATTTTCTACTGCGATACGGTAGGTGTGAAGGCACCTTTAACCTCTTAAGGACATAGGACGTACCGGTACGTCCTATGTCCTCATTAGCACTTCAAAGCGGGGCCGCGCGGCGGCCCCGCTTTGAAGTGCCGCGATCCCGGGTGCCGCGAGTAGCCCGGGACCGCTGCTATTAGCGGGCACGGTCCGATCGCCGTGCCCGCTAATTAGCTAATCGGAGGCAGCTGTCAAAGTTGACAGCTGCCTCCGATTACCGGAGGCAACGTTTCCCTGGTGTCTAGTGGGGGAGATCGCTCCTCCGGGACCTTGTCCCGGAGGAGCGATCTCCGTTACTGATGCCGGCCGGGGACGCGTCCAAGATGGCGCCGTCCTCGGCTCGGCACTCGTTTGTTTCCGGCTGCAGCAGCCGAAAGCAAACGAGTGCCGATCTCATGGATCTCTGCAGCATATCTATGCTGCAGAGATCTCAATGAGAGATCAAAGTGTATATACTAGAAGTCCCCCAGGGGGGCTTCTAGTATATGTGTAATAAAAAATAAAAAACGTGTTGTTAATAGTAAAAATCCCCCTCCCCTAATAAAAGTCTGAATCACCCCCCTTTTCCCAGGTTTTAAATAAAAGTAAACAAATAAATAAATAAATAAACATGTTTGGTATCGCCGCGTGCGTAATCGCCCGAACTATTAATTAATCACATTCCTGATCTCGTACGGTAAACGGCGTCAGCGCAAAAAAATCCCAAAGTGCAAAATTGCGCATTTTTGGTCGCATCAAATCCAGAAAAAATGTAATAAAAAGCGATCAAAAAGTCGTATATGCGCAATCAAGGTACCGATAGAAAGATCACATCATGGCGCAAAAAATGACACCTCGCACAGCCCCATAGACCAAAGGATAAAAGCGCTATAAGCCTGGGAATGGAGCGATTTTAAGGAATGTATATTGGTTAACAATGGTTTGAATTTTTTACAGGCCATCAGATACAATATAAGTTATACATGTTACATATCGTTTTAATCGTAACGACTTGAGGAACATGCATAACAAGTCAGTTTTACCCCAGGGCGAATGGCGTAAAAACACATTTCCCCCAAATAAAAGAAATGCGTTTTTTTTTTCAATTTCACCACACTTTGAATTTTTTTCTGGTTTCGCAGTGTACTTTATGCAAAAATTCAGCCTGTAATTGCAAAGTACAATTAGTGACGCAAAAAATAAGGGGTCATGTGGGTTTCTAGGTGGAAAAATGCAAGTGCTATGACCTTTTAAACACAAGGAGGAAAAACCGAAAACGTAAAAACGAAAATGGGCCATGTCCTTAAAGGGTTAAAGAGAACCAATCATCGATGAAAATCAAAAATTTTTTTTTCCCTAATTAGATGTATTTACTTATTTTATTAATATTTGTAAATATAATTGATTACTTTTTTGGCTGTGTTTTTAAAATATTTACTTTTTACTTTCCTATCTCGCGCCGCCTCTTTTCAAAAGAGCCGGCGCGAGACAGGAAGCTCCCGTCATGCAAAGCGGCAAGGCCGGGAGCCGCCATCTTGATGACGTCACTTGCGTTCCACCGCTGGAACGCAAAAGACTAAATCAAGATGGCGGCGCCGGTCTTGCTGTAGCGGATCAGAGGATCAGGTAAAGTATAAGATACAGACTGCAAAGGCAGTCTGTATCTTCATTTTGTCTATTTATTAAGATACAGACTGCCTTTGCAGTCTGTATCTTATACTTTACCTGATCCTCTTGTTCGGTGCAGGAAGGCCGCGCGCCGCCATCTTGAATACGTCACTTGCGTTCCAGCGGTGGAATGCAAGTAGCGTAATCAAGATGGCGGCGCCGGCCTTGCTGTAGCCGACCAGAGGATCAGGTAAAGTATAATATACAGACTGTAAAGGCAGTCTGTATCTTTCTGAAGTCTATTTATGAAGATACAGACTGCATTTGCAGTCTGTATCTTATACTTTACCTGCTCCTTTGTTCCGGTGCAGTAATGCCGGGCGCCGCCATCTTGATGACGTCACGTGCGTTCCAGCGGTGCGTTCCAGCGTGACGTCATCAAGATGGCGGCGCCCAGCATTACTGCACAGAGGAAGAGGAATTAGGTAAAGAATAAGATACAGACTGCAAAGACAGTCTGTATCTTCATAGATAGACTTAGGGAGAGAGAATCTTTGATAATAGGGATAGTAAATTTTAGGTGATTGGTTCTCTTTAAAGAAACTTCAGTGGCATGCTGTGCTGTTTGCATCTAGTGCCTGACAAGTTACCAGCAGTGAGCTAGCATTGCTGGTCACATACACAGCGCTGTGCAAAATTACTATATTAATGTGAAAGGTTTGGTGTTGGTTATATCTGGTGTATGTAACAGGGCTCCAGATGG
Source organism: Dendropsophus ebraccatus (assembly GCF_027789765.1). Classification (NCBI taxonomy): domain Eukaryota; kingdom Metazoa; phylum Chordata; class Amphibia; order Anura; family Hylidae; genus Dendropsophus; species Dendropsophus ebraccatus. Next base: position 73,264,933 of record NC_091465.1, on the reverse strand, counting down.
CGACTAAAATGGTTGCCAATGCGACTGACATTTTGCAAATGGCGCCCAGATTTATTAATCTGGGCGCTATTTGCGACTGGCCCCGGCGGCGGCGCGCTGTCTCTTTAAGTATCCCCGGCTGATGCGCGGCTGCCGGGGGTGTCCCATCCTATCCCCGGCAGCGCGGCGCATCAGTGAGCTGCCTGGGGCCCTGACTTCCGGCACAGGAAGCGCACGTCAGAGACGCTTCCTGTGTCAGAAGTCACAGCCCCGGCGTACAGGGAGATCACTGACGCGCCGCGCTGCCGGGGATAGGATGGGACACCCCCGGCAGCCGCGCATCAGTCGGGGACAGTGCCTGAAGAAGAAGAGGATCGCCGGGGGAGCGGGTTGTCAGGTGAGTTTGTGTGTTTGTTTTTTTTAATTACTGCTTAGCATAGAGGAAAGGGGGGGGGGGGGCATCTATAATGGGGGGAAGAGAAGGGGGGGCATCTATAATGGGGGGGAGAGGGGGCCATCTATAAGGGGAGGGGGTATCTATAAGGGGGGGAGAAGAGGGGGCATCTATAATGGGGGGGAGGGGCATCTATAATGGGGGGGAGGAGGGGGCATCTATAATGGGGGGGAGGAGGGGGCATCTATAATGGGGGGGGAGGAGGGGGCATCTATAATGGGGGGAGGAGGGGGCATCTATAATGGGGGGAGGAGGGGGCATCTATAAAAGGAGGGGGCCATCTATAAGTGTAGGGCAAACTGGCTGCAGACACTGGGAGATACATATATGCACAATTATTATTATCAGGGCCCCTCAGGTGTCTGTATTGTAGGGGGTCACTTGCATTAGTCACTAGGTGAGAGATATATCTATCTATATACACATCTTGTGGGGGGTCACTATGGCTGCAGTCATAAGTCTAGCTCAGTATGTATAGACTGTTGCAAGCTTTTAAAGGGAACCTGTCACCCCCGGTGACGGGGTGACAGGCTCCCAACCCCCCGTTAGAACCCCCTATACTCACCTCATCGCGCCGGGTCCCGCTTCTGAAGATGGTCGGGTCACGGAGATCTCAGCCGCTGCAGCCCGGCGCGCACACTGAGAGATGAGTCCAACGCTCATAGAGAATGACGGAGCACTGGACTCTCCTGTCATTCTCTAGGAGCGTTGGACTCATCTCTCAGCGCACGCCGGGCTGCAGCGGCTGAGATCTCCGTGACCCGGCCATCTTCAGAAGCGGGACCCGGCGCGATGAGGTGAGTATAGGGGGCTCTAACGGGGGGTTGGGAGCCTGTCACCCCGGCACGGGGGTCGACAGGTTCCCTTTAAGTTCAAGTTCAGAAGAGTAAGCCTCATTAAAAGGCTAGCCAAGTGAAGCTGAAGTACTGAGTCAGACTGTATATGGTTGTCAAGTTGCAAGTTTCCATGTTGAACGTTTTCAAACTAAGAAAAGAAAGGATCTAAAGGAGGAGGATGCTGCCGTGGCCTCTGCACACAGTAAGTCCCATTTAACATAACATTAATTTTTCAGGTTAGGAGCCAATGGCTCCCAGGTAAATTTTTTAGTCTGGAGCCCTGTGTAAGGGGGGCCCCTAGAATCTAATTCCCTAACAGAGTCTAACACTGCCTAGGTAACTAAGTATAATAGGATTTTAGCTTGTAGCAGGTTTAAACAGGGAACTGAAAGCGAACTAAGCCAGGATTTTCCAGGACAGGTACTACATGCTGTGGATAGGTAATACATGTTTTTAAAATGCCAACCACTTTAAGGTGGTACTATTATTAGGGAGAGGCTAATAATAAAAAGGAGACAATTTATCTGACAAGGCACTGCCCTAAATATTTTACCATTTAAAGAAGTTGTTCACCAATAAACTGGCACCAGAAAGTGCCAGAGATTTGTAATTTACTTCCAGTACTTATCGGCTGCTGTATGTCCTGCAGGAAGTAGTATATTCTTTCCAGTCTGACACAGTGCTCTCTGCTGACATCTCTGTCCATGTAAGGAACTGCCCAGAACAGCAAAGAATACACCACTTCCTGTAGGACATACAGCACCTGATAAATACTGGAAGTAAAAGACAAATCTCTGGCTTTTTCTGACACCAGTTGATTTAAAAGAAAAATAATGTTGGGGAACTACCCCTTTAAGTAAACCTGTTCCAGTCCAAACACAATGTACAGTAATTTGTTGCTTCTAAACTTACACCATGTTGTTAAGTAATAATGTGATCACATTTACAAAGTACTGTACAGAAGTCTGATAATTATTAGAATAATCTCACTATACACATGGTTTACTTGTGGTTATCTTTATATGGCCCCAGTACTGAGCTCCTAAGCTTACTAACTGGGTAAGACTGAGATCACATTACATGTTAGTATTTCTCAGTAGTCAGAAGCACCAGAGACGGTATATGTGATTCAATGCATTTATTGTGTGGTGAAATACAATCCATGTCATAGCTTATAGCAGGAGATTATGCAGCACAGAATAGAAAGACATAGCGGTTTACCATAAGAGCGCCCTAGAGGAAGCCATTGATAACATATATAAGATCAGAAATACTTAACAGTGAAAATTCCCACTATAAAGATCATGTAATGCTGGAAACGTCTATAACTGATGGGATAAGGAGGGAAAGAGAAGCCGATCCTGTCATCACATTATAGGAGCGTAAACCAAGAAAACGTTAGCAGAAAGACAGATCCTCCATGAATGGCATGTAAGTGTACTGTTACCAACATGTCTCAGTGTATTATTATTATTGTATTAAGATTTGGAGACAATGATAGATCAGGTAAAAGCTCCAATTCTTGTATTTTCCATGGAATTAGAACTTGATCATGGTCAGGGTGACATCTCCCGAAACTTCAATAACATCAATTTGGTTGAAAGGCAGGTGCTGTTTAAAGCTAAAAAGTTTTTCTCCAGAACAATACACCCCGTAGGCATCTCCTTCATTCTTGATTTCCATCTGTAAGTGAATAATATACAGAAAAGACAGATTTTTAATTTATTTGACCCCACAGATTTATTATACATTGTCCAGAAAACAAAACAAAACCAGTGTATTGCAGTTCAGCTCTGGTAAAAGGGTGAGGTGGCGGCGAGCATGGGCCAAGATGGCCGCCACTAGTTTTTACATTTACTTCCTTAGCTCCTTTAGGCAGTCAATGGGTGTGTAATGTGAGCATTTCCGGCGGAAATTTTTAATACAGTATTGTATTGCCCCCCAAAAGTTATACAAATCACCAGTATACACTTATTATGGGAAATGCTCATAAAGTGATTTTTTTCCCTGCACTTACTACTATATCAATGCTTCACTTCCTGGATAAAATGATGTCATTCCCGGCTCCCAGAGCTGTGCGGGCTGTTGCTGCTGGAGAGGATGATGGCACGGGGATGCTCAGTGTCCCTCCAGTGCCCTTTGTCCTTCAGTGTCCCCCTGCCATCATCTGGTCGGTTCGTGACATCACCATGTTATCCAGGAAGTGAAGCCTTGATGCAGTAGTAAGTGCAGGGAAAAAGCACTTTATGTGCATTTCCCGTAATAACAATATTTTGGTGATTTGTATAACTTTTTGGAGGTAATACAATACTGTAATAAAAATTTTCACCAGACTTATCCTTTAAGCACAGGACCACAGGGAGGAGAAGGGAACTGCTGGGAAATGGGAGCTGAATGTAGGGAGCTGAAGACCTGTCCAGTCTGCTCACTGAGAAACAGAACAAAGGAGGAACAAGAAAGAAATAACATAAAGGAAATCACACAGAAAGGTGATATGGGGATGTAGCAGCACTGTGTGTTTGAATAAGTTAGGAATATGCAAAAAAAATTATTCTAATTTAACCCCTTCAACTGTACAGTTAAATTAGCTATCTATTAGCTATTGTTGTGTTTTGGACTTCCATTGAAGTGTGTATTGGTGTGGATATGTCGCAGTGAAATGATCCAGGGATTTGATCAAATCCCAGGAAATGATGGAATGGCCAAGCCCTTCCATCATTTCCCTGAAGAAAGTCAGTGATTTGATCAAATCACTGACCCCTTTCAGGCAAATGATGGAATGACACCAGTCAGGAGTCGCCTCGGCTCTATATATTTATTAAGTAACCCGATAATAGTCATTTGAAATGAAAAATGTATTTATTGGAAACTAATTAACAAAGGAAACAGAAAGCTGACACAGGAAGGTAATCTGATAATTTATAACAAATGCTATTAATATTTCATCCCGTTCATTCATCTTTTAATTCATTTTAATCATTATATTAAAACACATTGTTGATTTGTGGCATCTCGAGTTGCAGAGTACCTTCCTGTTTTTTACAGGCACATTTTTTGTGTGTTTCATTGCACATTGGACTGTTGGCATGAACACTTCTGAAATCCTTGCCCTCCAAATAAGGAAAATTATTCAACAATTTCACGCAGACTTAGGTCGGTCTGGGGAGCTGTTTTGGTCAGGCAGACTTAGGTCGGTCTGGGTAGCTGTTTTGGTTAGGCAGACTTAGGTCGGTCTGGGGAGCTGTTTTGGTCAGGTTGACTTAGGTCAGTCTGGGGAGCTGTTTCGGTCAGGCAGACTTAGGTCGGTCTGGGGAACTGTTTCGGTCAGGCAGACTTAGGTCAGTCTGGGGAGCTATTTCGGTCAGGCAGACTTAGGTCGGTCTGGGGAACTGTTTCGGTCAGGCAGACTTAGGTCAGTCTGGGGAGCTGTTTCGGTCAGGCAGACTTAGGTCGGTCTGGGGAGCTGTTTCGGTCAGGCAGGCTTAAGTCTGTCTGGGGAGCTGTTTCGGTCACGCAGACTTAGGTGGGTCTGGGGAGCTGTTTCGACACTGCATTTTTTACAAATGTGACATGAATGGGCTCTGGTATATTCCATTCCACAAACAACGCAACATGCTTTACTGTCGCCACTTCCCCTTCTGATTTGGTAAAAATTATCAGCTTAGCTACCTGTGTCAGCTACCGGTTTCCTTTGTTAATTAGTTTTGAATAAATAAATTTTTCATTTCAAATGACTATTGTCGTGTTACTTAATAAATATATAGAGCAGGGGCGACTCCTGACTGGTGTCATTCCATCATTTCTGTGAAAGGGGTGAGTGATTTGATCAAATCCCTAGGGAAATGATGGAAGGCTATTCCATCATTTCCCGGGATTTGATCAAATGACTAGTGATTTGATCAAATCCCTGATTCTATCATTTCACTGCAACAGATATATATATATATATATATATATATATATATATATATATATATATATACGAGCATGTGTTAAACGACTCTGTATATCCTTGAGGTTTGAGAAAGGCAGCCCAGTGCTCCTGAAACGCGTTACCTGTGGATAATTATTACTTTTAATAATAAATAGTTGCTACCAGTTCATACGGTCTGTGCGTATGCTTTTTGGTTGGACATCGTAACTGGATATCTGTACCTAGATGGGTTAAGGTAGACGACTTCAAGCAGCGCTGATACCTGTTTTAGTCTAGCATATGCGTCTAGTAGTGGTTGTGACTGTTCACAACCACATCAGGTAAACCGAAACCTGGATGTGTTTTATTGTATCACCCTATGAGGCGCCCTGCCTTGTATTTTTCTCTTTCCCATTTAATAGACAGGCTATTGCACACTGAGGCAGGCGGGATTCTGCGGTGGAGAGTTCCACCTGATTTACTCATCATTGACCTTTACGCATCATTGACCTTTGGAATGAAGATGGTATACTCTGGCCTAGGCCAAACTGTCCCTGGTTACAATCTGGGAGGGGGTTAATTTGGCCTGCTACACTGGGATTGTTGGCAATTACAGTATTCTGTATTCAGGTCTATACACAATAAATAAAGATGGGGTCAAGGTCAGGATAAAGATGTCAATACAGGGGGGAAGGACAGGAGAGAGGAGAGGGAATGTCACTATGACCACTCTTACAGCATTATCACCCAGCTTTCCTAAAGTCCTAAATAATTGACAGGGGAGATGCCTACATGGAGGGCGGTATCTATCAGGGAAGTTGCCTTCATAGGTGGGAGGGGTCTAGGGCATACTGGTATATATTATTGTTTGAAACGTCATACATATGTTTGTGTATTTTTTCACTGATCATTTTATACACACTTGGGGGGAGATTTATCAAACTGGTATAGCCCAGTTGCCCCTAGCAACCAATCAGATTCCACCTTTCAATTTCCAAGGTATCTGTGAGGATTGAAAAGTGGAATCTGATTGGTTGCTAGGGGCAACTGGGCTAATTCTACTTTACACCAGTTTGATAAATCTCCCCCTTGGTATTTACATGTAAATACATTCTATATGGGGGGTGTGGCATCATGAGGTAGGACGCCCTGGTGCTGTGCTCCCGGATGCGAGCTCCCCTCTCCCACCCCCTCCCTACCTCCTCCTTCCCAGCATGTAGACTTGAGGATTTGGCATGGAGCATTTTGGAGTGATGAGCACGGACGTTGTGTGAGGTGACTCGCCCCCCGGAAGGATGATGATTGCATTGGTGCACTGGTCTGTGCGGGCTGCAAGGTGGGGATCAGCTGGAACTGCGGTGGGTCTCTGGATAGAGCGGCGTAGCATGGATTTAGTTCCGGCCACGCTGCCGTATCAATGCACAGCATCCGCAATAAAGAAGAAGCGCCCGGCCTCTGGTGACAGCAGATGGCCGGAGGCGCTTCCAGCTGAACTATCCCTGAGAGGGACCCACAGTATACAAGAGGCACGGAAGAACCAGTAAGTGCATGGAGTCAGGTATTGCCTGGGCCTACAATTTGGACCCTCACAAAATGGATAATACTTGCAGGATTTGGATTGTTTTTTTTTTTTTTTTTTTTGAGGGGGGGCTGCAAGTGCCGCTGCGGCTGGGGGTCAGTAGAACAGTGGTGTAGCTGGCTCCCGCCGCCCTCTATGTCGCTTCGCTGGATGCCGGGCTCTCCTGGGCAGCAACCGTATGGTAGTAAGGGGGGGTGGCCGGGCATGTTGGGACACGTGGATGGCAGAAGGGTGCCCCAGTAATTTTATAAGAGAACTTTGCTGGACTATGTGTGCAACTTGAATGGCTAAGTGACTGCGTATCCTCTATTTTTAGACCCGCAGACTGCTGAGTGAGCAGTATGAACTTATGGAACAAACTGCCCTACATGATCCTTCTCTTTTTTGAAGGTAAAAGGCAGGAGGTCAGGAATTAAATGTTTACCCATGGGGGAGAAACAACCTAATTGTGCTGCATGTTCACCTATCTGTAAGTACTGCAGCTGTCTGTGGAGGGAACTTTAAAGCTGCTGCAGATGAACATTCCTACTTAAATGAGTTATGCCCCTCTCCTGCTTTATTAAGCACTTAGGCCCTTTGTTTGTCTTCTTTCTCTTGACAGTAGAGATGAGCGAACAGGTTCGATCCAAATCCGATCGGATTCGGATTTTTGGAAATCGGCTCCATTTTTTTTTTCTTTCTTTCTAAAATGGCAGCCGCCATTCTAGAAAGCAGGAAGTATTCCGGGCGGGAAAAGCACTTTCCCATGATGCCCGGAACACATCCAATCAGCAGGGATCTTGCACTAGCCCACCCCCTGTGTGATGTCGGTATTGCTTTAAAAGGAGTGGTCACATGACGGCACCACGCAGTGTGTAGAGGGAGAGAGAGAGAGGAAGCAAGCTGCTGTTGTGTACTACAGACTACTGAGAAGATATTGTGGGAAAGGAAAGGAAAGATTAAAAAAGCTGAGAGGAGAAGCATCTAGTGATTCAGAGAGAAATATAGAGAGGGCGAAAGATAGATTAGGCATAGGACAGAAAAGGGTGCACGGAACCAAAACGTGCAGTACAGATATACAAGTCCTATACTTCTGATAGTGTGTATATCACATCTGTCTTATCCTGAGAGACTAAAATACCTTGTTCAGGTGTATAGCATTGTATCTTAAAAAAAGTGCTCTATATATATATATTATATATGAGACAATTACTATAGTTGTCCTATATATTAAAAGTCATATATATATATATATATATATATATATATATATATATCTCATCTACCAAATCATAATTTGAATATAAAGTCATGGCACAACGGCAGCAGGAAACCTCACAAAGTGTTTCAGGCAGAGGGCAGGGCAGAAAGTCTGGCTCAAGGGGCAGAAGAGGATGTAGCACAGGAAGAGGGTCCAGTGGCAGGCCTGAGCTTCCTTTGTCACACCAGGGTCATGTCCACACGTCTAATTTTACAGTCCTGGAGTGGCTGGCTCACACTTCGACGTCCACAAGGATGAGTAGTGAGACAGCCAGTCAGGTATCTGAGGGTACCTTGAACATGACCCTGACTTGGCACGGGCATGCAGCAATTCCCCCACGTCCTCCATCTGACATCCTCAGCAACATCCCGCTAACTTTTGACCCGCCGCCTGCAAGGGAACTGTTGGCGTCTATGAGCAACCAACTGCTCTTTGATGACGATGAGCACAAAGAGGAAGAGACAGGGGACAATCAAGTGCAGGGCATAGCTGTGTCAGAGGCGATATCAGAGCAGGTCCATGTTAGGCCTGGCAGGAGAACAGTAGGCAGTAGATGAGAGAGGGCTGGGCAGGAGCCTGATGAGGATGATAGCATCATTCTGGAACAGGATGATGCTACATCGGATGTTACATGGGATCCACGGCAGGATTTGGATTATTCGACGGATTCATCAACCGGGAATCCGTCCGCCAGCAGGCCCGCCACAACTAAAAAGCAGACAGGCATGCCGCCGGAGTCCCGTTTTCTCAGCCAAGCTGAGAGTGGTATATAAGGAGTCGGTAAATTTTTCCTGAATTCTCAGGAAGCTCTGGAGTGGCTGGAGAGGGAGGGAATATGAGCAACTATATATAAGGAAATGATATATTAAGAATACAGGAATGGTTTTTCATGTTTTATAACGTTCATTATTGGAAATTTGGAAACCATTCTTGTGTATTTTTTTAATTAATGGATGTAGTGAATATTATTTATATATAAAAATATGAATAAAAAAATACATTCTATATACTGTAGACATGTCACTGGAGATGTGTTCGAGGGGGTGTACATCTCACCTAGGCTGATGCATAGTGTGAGATGGTAAGTCCAGGAGGGATCTGTTGCTCAGCAGTGCTATGCTGCTGAGTTATTATTTATTTTTACCGGGCCTGGATTTACTGGAATGGTGGATAGGTTGGTAGTGGGATCTGCCATTCCCTCCCCCTCGATCCAGTATGGGTTTTGGGATCAGGTGAGCTCTGATCCCAATCAGCCTAAGAAGGCAAAAGGTGTGCTCAGTGTGCAGGGGATCTCTCAGCCAGGAGTGAACAGCCTGCATGCTGTTTGGTGAGAGCTGGGAAGACAGCCGCTGCTGGGGCCTGTTCACACTCCGCAATACTGCCGACTGAAGTGCCAGAGAGGTAACCTGCTTTGTTAGTTAGCGCCCAGACGGGCAAGACCTTTTGTTTTGTTCTTAAAGCACAGTGTTGCTATATTTCTGTTATGGACTGTTTATGCTGCAAATAAACGCCAAGCTGTTATTTTACAAGTCCAAGTCTGCTGTGAACTGTGTCCAAACACACCATCCCCCGGGAAGATCCCTACAATACTATATTATACAATTGTTTAATTAAAGCCTAGCATTAATAGCAGCTGCTGCAGAACATCTTTACAAGCAAAACTGACAATGTGAGATAAGGGAACAATGAGTGTGAGATAAAGAGACAATATTTATGTTGCCTTCAGTGTGTGGTGGGACCCTTGTGATTAACAATACTGTTGCAGAACATCTTTGGAAGTGGACTTTATGTGGAATTATACAGCAAAAGGACAACAAGAGGGGACAGGATAGAGGAAAGACATTTTCTAGTACAGAGATCATGTGGTAGATGATCATAGCTGCTACTTTTTGCAAAGTGCAAAATGGGGCAATATATAAGGGAAACACCTTCCGTTTGTAATGGGGTTGGGGGAATTGCAACTATCAGAACCCAGCGTGAATAGCAGCTGCTGCATACACACACTGTTACGTGCCAAGCTGCGCGCCCGGCTTCCAGCTCTGCCGAGGTGTGTGGTTCGGCTGTGAAAGACGCCAACAGCGTCCCTGGATACAGGCGGGGCTGGTTGCTGGGGGCACGCCGACAGCATCCCTAGTAGCCAACCTGCACTTCCGGGTTCACACGGCACCCAACCGCAGGGCTGGTTGCTGGGGGCGCGCCGACAGGGTCCCTAGCAGCCAGCCTGCTGTAGTTCATTTTTGTTGATTGTGGCCTTGGCCGGGGCTTCACCACCCCCAGCTGATCGGCATCAGGTGTTTTGTGTGGGGCTCAGTGACTGACAGCTGACCTGGCCAGTTAGCTGTTAGCACTGGCATTTCCCCCTTGCCTGTGATAGCGCCTTGTGCCTTGACCTAGCAATTCCCTGACTGTGTGTTGTAGTTATTCTGACCTTTGGATTTTGTGACCCCGACCTTGCTTCTTGGATTTCGATTCTGTATCGATTCTGCCCGATTGTTGCCAACCCAGACTTTAGACCATTCTGTTATTGTTTGAGTTTGTCTTGTCTTTGTTTTGTGTTTCACTGACAACAGCATAGGGAACATCGCCCAGTTGTCCGCAGTAACCTTTAGTACTGTTGTGGCAAGTAGGTAGGGCCAGCTGGGGCGGGTACCAGTGTTAGGGCTGCACTCGTCTGTTGTCTTCCCAGACACTCTCCACTGACACTTACATACACAGAGAAACACACATATACTGACCCACACACAGCAGTTATAGCTCTGTCCTCTCCTTAGGTGGTGTAGCTGTAGTTGTGGGAGTGGTTATGGGACTTAGCAATGGTTTTGGGAGAGGCTATATGGGAATAACAATGGGGCAGGACCTCATTATTTCAACTGCCCCTTTTTGGACAAAGTTGGGAGGTATTCCTATAGGAGAGCCGCCCCCCCCCCATGCATTTCTCTATAGCAGTGCTTCTCAAACTGTGAGGTGGGTCTCACCAGTGAGGCGCCTCCTAGTTGTTGGTGAGGCCCAGCTGGGGAGCCAGTTTTCACACAAGTTACTTTGATCTGCACAGTCCTTTTGCTGTTTGCAAAAATCTCCATTTTAACAACATTATTAACTTATTTTGTACTTGCTTTATTAGTATAGAGAGCTTGGGAGATGAGTGAAAGGCAGCCCTAGCATTTTTTCCAGCTTTTAAATGGATTTTCACCACAGATAGTGATGCCCAGGCACCCTCTTGGTCAGTCTGGTGAGGCCCAGGCATTGCCTTGGTCTGTTGGGTAAGGCTCCAGTAGAAAAAGTTTGAGAAGCGCTGCTCTATAGTAATGCCCGGCGTGCAATCCTCTAGAGTAAAGAACCCCCAGTCCCTTACAGTGGATGTCCCCCTCTGTGCAATACCATCAATCAATACCATTTAATATCAGTCTCCCCCTGCAACCTCCTTTGTAAATGATATTGTCAGTAGAGATGAGCAAATAGTATTCGATCGAATACTGCACTATTCAAAAGATTCGAGTTTGATCGAATATGTGATCGAATATTTGAATCTAAATTAAATTTACTAAAACAGCTTAACAATTGTTTAGCTGTTTTAATAAGGTTTATGCTCCCTGTGAAAGCAGGGAAGCAGTATTACAGGGAACGGTATTACCGGCAATTAGCAATTGCCGGCAATAATGCTGATCCCTGTAATAGTTAATATTTTGTTAATAAAGCAAATTTTCGTTCTAATAAAGCTATTTTCGTTGTTCAATAGCTTAATTAAAACAAATCAATACTTTTGCAATTAACTATACTGTTAATAAAATAAATATATAAATATGCAAAATAAATGAATTAAAACAATTATTACATATAAATTAATAGCAATAATGCAGAATAAATGGATTAAAACAATGATTATATATACGTGTGCAAACTGAGCGAGAAACACCCCTTAATGTCACTGGAGTATAATTCCCATCATAGATGGAACTGCCGGCAAATGATGGGGAAGTAGTCCAGCACCCAGTTGGTTTTGGATGGACAACGCTCGGCGTTCAGAGCGCCCGGGATTATGTAAAAACATATCTAAAATAATAAAATTGAATTTGCAAATGGGCCTCTGTTAAAAATGAAACTGTTAATAGAAGTGTTTAACAATAAGTCTGGTCCTCAGGATATGTATATATAATTCATAAAAACACATTTAATAACATGAACTCACAGAGGGGCCCCTCTAAACGTGAAAGAAAAACAGTACCAATGTCTCAAGTATAAAATTAATGTATAAATTCTGTAGAACTACAAGTCCCAGCCCAGACTGGGCTCGATGTCACAATATGTAAAACTCCTAAAATAGAATAGCTCAGTGTCCACAATCTTCTGTATAGGACAATCCAATGTCAACTACCATCCGTTCCGACACTGCAAGTCTCAGCCCGCCGGTACTGTAAACGTCCCCGCACTGCTCGTCAATCTGGGGGAGTCTATACAAGAAATGCAAGAAATACAAGACAATTGGTGCCGGCAGGCACCTCTCACCCGTCCTGGAGGGATGGTCGTTGTTCCTCGGTCAGTCCTTAGGATGTCTTTCTCCTGGGCAGCGCTGTGCAGGTCCCGAAGTTGTTCAGTGGCACGGCGAGGTGTTTTCATCACGATATTATGGCTTGCGTTAATTGAATAATTCATCAAGTGGCAATTCATGCAATTGCTAATGAGTTCATAAATGATAAACAACTTTGTTTAGATAGTTAATTGCATTGGTGCTTTTCTGTATCTATAATTTAGAACAATGACCATCACTCCAGGACGGGTGAGGGGTGCCTGTCGGCACAAATTGTCTTCATTTCTTGTATACACTCCCCCAGATTGACGAGCAGTGCGGGGACGTTTACAGTACCAGCGGGCTGAGACTTGCAGTGTCGCAACGTGAGTTAAACGGATTGTAGTTGACATTGGATTGTCCTATACAGGAGATTGTGGACACTGAGCTATTCTATTTTGGGAGTTTTACATACTGTGACATCGAGCCCAGTCTGGGCTGGGACTTGTAGTTCTACAGAATTTATACATTGATTTTGTACTTGAAACATTGGTACTGTTTTTATTTCACATTTAGAGGGGCCCCTCTGTGAGTTCATGTTATTAAATGTGTTTTTATGAATTATATATACATATCCTGAGGACCAGACTTATTGTTAAACACTTCTATTTACAGTTTCATTTTTAACAGAGGCCCATTTGCAAATTCAATTTTATTATTTTAGATATGTTTTTACATAATTCCGGGCGCTCTGAACGCCGAGCACTGTCCATCCTGAACCAACTGGGTGCTGGACTACTTCCCCATCATTTGCCGGCAGTTCCATCTATGATGGGAATTATACTCCAGTGACATTAAGGGGTGTTTCTTGCTCAGTTTGCACACATATATATAATCATTGTTTTAATCCATTTATTCGGCATTATTGCTATTAATTTATATGTAATCATTGTTTTATTTCATTTATTTAGCATTATCAATATTAGTTCCCTGCTTTTCCAGATGCATTCCAGAGGTGTTTGCATCATTTTCCAAAGATGTCTTGGACCTGGTGACCTCCGATTCGTGAAATCTTGATTTCCAGGTCCCAAGGATTTTTCTCCCATAGACTATAATGGCATTCGATATTCGATCGAATAGTCAAATATCGGGAGCTATTTCATTAGAATCCAATCGAATCAAATATTTCACTATTCGCTCGTCTCTAATTGTTAGCTCCCCCCCTCCAGGCCCCATATAGTATCAGGCTCCCCTGTGCATTTCCCATATGGTATCAGCTCTCACCCCAACCCCAGCTGCAGCCCCCATACAGTATTAGCCATTCCACCCTGTACAAACCCCACATATCATATTAGCCCCTCTGTACAACCCCAGATCCCCAGACAGCCTTCTTCTTCAGTCTTCGTGCAAAATTAGTCCCCGTCCCAATATAGTTACTGAATAAATGAATAAATAAATAAATATAGAAATGAATAAATAAATAAATAATTTCTCTATCTCTCTCTACTCTGCCGTGCAGTGAGATTAGTCAGAGAGCGCTGGAGCATACAGGTACAGAGCGGCCTCTTGTGACCACAGGCATAATGCTGCCTACGCTCACAAGATAAAGTGACAGAGCGGGAAGCCAATGGCTTCTTACACTGTCATTCAGGGTGGTCTGTTTAACTATAAACATGTAATTATGGATTGGCCCAGCACTCGGCTGCAGGCCCGTCACTTGCATGCATTCACAGATTGCTAGTGCCCCCTTTTAATTGGCAGGATGATGTGCCCTGTGAGATCACCCAGGTTGCACACCCCTAAGGCCTTCTCTGACTTTTTAAAGCTCAATTCTGTTTATGTGAACCTTTCAGTGACTGGACATCACCCATTTTAGACGGGTCGGGTAAATTAAAATAGAAAATAATGCCCATAAAATAAAAAATAACTTTTAAAATATACTTATTGACCACCAAGGTCATAAAATTTTGGGTGTACATTACTTGAGAGGACTACACACCCTTTGTTATCCTCCCAGATTAGCAAGCAGGAAGAAACTGTTCATACCCAGGATAGACAGTGAACAGGACTGAGTTGCAGTACCACGCATAACCTGTAGACCGGTGTGTCACTGTTTTTGGAAAAAAGAAGCTTTTTTCTGTATAATAGACAACCCCCTCAGTTTTGATAACATTTGTTGTTCTTACCGTAAAGGCTTTCCCACTTTCAAAGACGAACTTTGGCGTATTGTCATCATGATAAGGAGCCCAGTCTTCAGTTTTATAATTTCTTATTACTTTGCCGATGTGGAAACAAGGTTTTACATGAAGGTGGATATATTTTGTTTTGTTGTTGATACAATTTACTGTGAACCTGGAAAAGTGACAGTGACATCAGTTTTTAATGTTGATACTTGATACAGTCCTATGTTAAAGCGACTCTGTACCCACAATCTGACCCCCCCCAAACCACTTGTTCCTTCGGATAGCTGCTTTTAATTCAAGATCTGCCATGGGGTCCGTTCAGCAGGTGATGCAGTTATTGTCCTTAACAACAACTTTTAAACTGGCAGCCCTGTGCCCAACGGCCGGGGTTTAGACTGTCTATGGATCTGTGCATTGGCACAACCTCTCTGTCCCTCCTCCCCCTCCTCATCATTAGGAATGCTCCAGGCAGATTAAAACAAGGAAAAAAGGTCAGCTCACCATGTGAATGTGTCCCAATGTAAAACGGTAACCCTCTTGTAATGGAGCAGGTGATATAGCGTGGGCCGTTCACCCAGGTCTAGATCCAAAATAAGAAAAGAATCGCCACGCCACGTTTATGGGGCTTGACCCTGAAACGGGCCGGCGTGTTGACTTTAACCTGTGTGTTTTTTAAAATATGCTTCGGAAATAAAGAATTTTTGATATTTTTTTCTACTTTTGCTGGAGCCGTGATTCTTTACTTATTTTGGCTCCAGGCAGATTGTTTCCTATTCCTCAGTTGTGTGAATACTGAACATGGGCTGGATTGTTAAGGTACTTGTGCAATGTTCAGACAGGAGAAAATGTTCCAGTGGCATTCCTAATGATAAAGAGGGTGGGGAGGAGGGACGGAGGGGTTGTGCAAATTTAGGGCACAGATATTCTAAGCCCCGGTCATTGGGTACGGGGCTGCAAGTTTAAAAGTTGTTTTTTTAGGACAATAACTGCATCACCTGCTGAACGGACCCCAGGACAGATCTTGGAGTAAAAGCAGCTATCTGAAGGTACAAGGGGTTTGGGGTGGGGGGTCAAATTGTGGGTACAGAATCGTTTTCAGGAATAAAATGTTTTTGATATATGACTCTAAGAAGTAAAAAAGAAGTGATACTTTCCTTTCCTAATTCTCCACAACTGTTGCCTCAACGCCCCCAGTTTTCCCCCATCCCCAGTTCTATGCTGTTCTGTGACATATTTTCAGAGCTGGCACTACCCACTCCGATCACTGGCAGCGATGTCCCAAAATTTAATTACTTACAGCCCTATTATACCAAGTGATTATAATCGGTAATTGCTTTGTGTAATAGCTCCGGTTAAAAGGGAACGATTATGCATGATGTTGGCTGATTCTCGTGTTTCAACATGTTCAAAGATTTACATAAGTATGGTCTGCTGGCCGTCTCTTCCAGTAATAGGAGCGACAACAGCAGACCGCCGCTATCTCTTATGGGCTCCCCTCCTCTAGAAGCTCCTTCCACTGCTCTGACCTGCTCGATTTCGAGACATGTACTAGCACTGGCAATGGGTGGGGAATGGCGCTTACTTGATCCTCACCATCGGCTTGTGTAATATGAGCTTAAGGCTGTGCCTACATCCAAATATGTACTGAGAAACAAATAGGCAACAATGTCCCAGATTTACTAAAACGTTCTATGTGCACATAGACTAGACCTAGATCTGAATTTGTGCCAGATTTATAAATTCATCAGTATGGCACAGGCTGTTTGTTGCCCTTATGCACTTAAAGTTTAACTGTCATTTGAATGTTACTTATCAGAAATCAATAACTATCAATAGTACAAGTGATTTAAAGAAACTCTGTAGTAGGTTTTATTAAGCAAATAAGTTTCCTTCTGTACTCAAAAAGCATTATGGTCTATGGAGGGGGGAGGGGTCGACAGGAATGAGTAAGCACAGAGAGGAGAAAAAGCAGCCCTGCACAACACATCATCCTACAATCTCATCTCACCAAGTTCCCAGACCAGCACTGAGCAGTCTGACCGGTGAATCCAGCATTTTATGTACCCAGACAGTTTACAAACGGCAGGGCTGGTTCTCTCCTCTTCCTGCTCACTCATCCCCCCCCCCCCCCATAGGTTATAATGCAAATTCAGCAAACCCATATTGACTTTGCTCCTCTGCAAAGTAGACAACTTTTTTTTATAGTGAACAGATTAGAAGGGGGGGGGGGGCTGCATAATAGTTTTTTTTTTAGTACAAAAAAACCTTTTTTTGCCTAATAAAACCAATTACAGACTTTCCTAAAGTCGCTTGTACTATTAATTTCTGCAAAAAATATTTAAAATGACACTTACACTCTAAAGACTGTTGTCTCTTAGTCTACACCAACAACTTTATTTGAAGTGCACCAATTTTTTTTAGGCAGATTCTGCTGCTTTTTTGGCACTTGTTGATTTGAAGGAATTTTTGGGGGGATGAAAAAAAAACATTTAATGCTTTATGTAACAGTTTATTTTGTATAGGGAATACAAAGTACAGTGGTACCTTGGTTTAAAAGTAACTTGGATTAAGAGCGTTTTGCAAGAGGAGCTCACCGTTTTTCAAAAATTTGACTTGGTTTAAGAGCATTGCTTTGGTTTAAGAGCTCCCTGTACTGGGTGGGTGGGGATGGTCTGCATAGCGGGGTCTACAGCAGTGTATTCTAACTCAGGAGATCTCCCTCACCTTCCAAATCCTAGCAGATCCTCTTCAGGCTGGGGCTTGTATCAGGGGACAGGACTGTGGAGGTAATCTCTCCATAGCTGTAACCCCTCTCTGTCCGGGGAGAGAGTGCTACTATATTGTGCTCACCCTGTACCCTGCTCATTCCTTCCAGCTCCCTGCAGTCTCTGCCCCCCTTGTGTTTCCCATCCTCGCCATTCCTATACAGTAAGTTATAATATGACATATTCTACTGTTTCTAAATGTTTGTTTCATTTGTTTTACATGTTATTCAGAATAAAAAAAACACATTATTTTTGGAGTATGAAAAATGTCCAGCATCCATAATTCAGGTAAAATGCAGTTTCTTTATTAGAAAAATCTTCACAAAACAAGAATGCAAAAAACAGTTTACCTGTTTCGGCGCTTTCAACGCCTTGGTCACCTGTTGTGACCAAGGGGTGGAAAGCGCCGAAAGGCGTAAACTGTTTTTTGCATTCTTGTTTTGTGAAGATTTTTCTAATAAAAAACTGCATTTTACCCGAATTATGGGTGCTGGACATTACCTGGAAACTACCTGTTTAATCAATTATTTTTGGAGGGTTGAACCAATTGTCTGTATTTCAATTATTTCTTATGGGAAATATTGCTTTGCTTTAAGAGTGATTCACGGAGTGAGTCCCGGAACGAATTATGCTCTTAACAGTGTAATTTTTTTGTTGTTGTTGTCTTAGCTTTTACACTAGTGTACAGTTCTGATCTAGTGTACATCTTCTGATGACTCAACACACTGCACTACCAAGATGCTGACAGGCAATGTACAAAACCATAAGTCTGAAATGATATTGTAGAGGCATATCCATGGCAGACTTAGGGACCCAGGATTGCCATGAATACCAATCAAAAGCCTGACCTGGTTGTTGAACTTCTGTGTAAAAAAAAAGAAAAAAGTTGTAATATTAATAAATAATCTCTTCCCTAATAAAAGTTTGAATCACCCCCCTTTTCCCATTTTATAAATAAAAATAAATAAATAAACAAACATGTTTGGTATTGCAGCATCCGTAATCGCCCAAACTATAAATTTATTTAATTCCTGATCCCTCATGGAAAACGGCGTAAGCGCAAAATAATTCCAAAGTGCAAAATTGCGCATTTTTGGTCGCATAAAATTCAGAAAAATTGCAAAGCGATCAAAAATCTGCATATGCGCAATCAAGGTACCGATAGAAAGAACACATCATGGCGCAAAAAATGACACCTCACAGCCCCATAGACCAAAGGATAAAAGCGCTATAAGCCTGGGAATAAATCGATTTTAAGGAACATATATTTGTTAACAATGGTTTGAATTTTTTACAGGCCATCAGATACAATAAAAGTTATACATGTTATATATCGTTGTAATCGTAACGACTTGAGGAACATGTCAGTTTTTTTCATAGGACACACAGTGTAAAAAAGAAGCCCCTCCAAAGAAAAAGAATTGCATTTTTTTTTTCAATTTCACCTCGCATATAATTTTTTTTTTCTGGTTTCGCAGCATATTTTATGCAAAAATTAAGTGTGCCATTAAAAAGTACAATTAGTGATGCAAAAAAAATAAGGGCTCATGTGGGTCTGTAGGTGTAAAAATGCAACTGCTATGGCCTTTTCAGCACAAGGAGGAAAAAAACGAAAATTAGCCCGATCCAGAAGGGGTTAAAAGATGTTTTTAGGACAATAACTGCATCACCTGCTGAGAGAGCCCCAGGACAGATCTTGGATTAAAAGCAGCTATCCGAAGGTTTAAGTGGTTTGGGGGGCGGGGGTCACATTGCGGGTACAGAGTCGCTTTAACCCAGGGAAATTGACATTTTATAAATTAAATGATTTTGTCTTCCAAACATGTCTGTTTTCTACTAGAAATGAATGAACTTTCATTACAAACAAAGCAAAATGCTTTGCTTGCTCGTCAGTCAGTTTATATGCTGGCTACCTTTGATCTCTGTGCCGCTCTCTGCCACTCCACCCTGCGTGCTCGGAAAAGCTTGAACCAGTCCTGGCAGACTTCTCCCAGTTGTTTATTTATTTAATTGTATGTGTTTAATATATAAAGCATCGATTCGTTTTAATTATGCTATTGAACAACGAAAATAGCTTTATAAGGGTACAAACACACACAGCATATACGCTGCGTATTTACTGCTGCGATACGCAGCAGATACGCAGCAGATTAGATCTAAATAACTGAACACAGTATCAAATCTGCTGCGTATCTGCTGTGTGTGTTTGTACCCTTAGAAGGAAAATTAGTTTTATTAATTAAGTATTAACTATTACAGGGTGCAGTATTATTGCTGAGGATCGCTAACTCTGGTAATACCGTTCCCTGTAATACTGCTTCCCTGCTTTCCCAAATGCATTCCAGAGGTGTTTGCATCACTTTCTAAAGATGTATTGGACTTGTCTATTCTGTGATTTTATTTGTTATTGTTGTTTTAACCAGATTCGTTACGAACTTTCTCAAAGTTTGTAACGAATCTAGTTTGTTACGGTTCGGTTCGCTCATCCCTAATTAAAACCCATCCTGTGAGAGTGTAAATGTATGTCTTTGGTGTTTAAGGGGTTAAATACAGATAGCATTTACCTACAGAGTAGAACACACCAAGAACAGTAGCTGAAGGATGTTCAGTCATGTCATAACTAGAGATGAGCGAACCGGGTTCGGGTTCGAATCGTTCCGAACCCGAACGTTCGGCATTTGATTAGTGGTGGCTGCTGAACTTGGATAAATCTGGAAAACATGGATACAGCCAATGACTATATCCATGATTTCCACATAGCCTTAGGGCTTTATCCAAGTTCAGCAGACAGCGCTAATCAAATGCCGAAAGTTCGGGTTCGGATCGACTCGAGCATGCGCGAGGTTCGCTCATCTCTAGTCATAACCATGTGATTAGTCAGAGACATCACTGAAGGTCCTTCAGCTCCCATTCAGGGTAAGTTCCCCAGCGCTTTTACATGCAGGAATCACCTCCGGATTCCTCTCCTTCCTGTTACTGATCTCATTGATCTGTGCCTGGCAGGAGAAGGGAGATAACTGTGATTCATCAGTAGCTGCACAGCTCATCCGCAGGCGGACAGTGGGGGGCAGCCCTGTTTTCAAAATATAAAATGCAGGCACTTTTTAGCAAGTTACTTTAGCAAGAATTAATATATATATATTTTTTTTAATAAATGTGCTTCAAGAGGATTTAGCAGCAGGTAAGACAAATCAAACCTGTTGATAGCCAGAACCCTTATTGTGCAGTAGACACCAAAGATGAAGCTCCATGGTCCGGTAAGACTGTTAGGAGCGCTGGGGCACGGTCCCCATAGCGGCAATCTGCTCCCAGTCGGTTGGCCCGCTTCTTTCTAATGATAATCAAAGGTGTGGACCGGCCGGGGCAGGCTTGATCCTCGATATTGGGAGAGGAAAGTGCTCCTGACAGTGCCCCAAACAACTAACTGCAGCGGAACGGAGCAGAGGATGAAGGTAAGAGACATATCTTCATCCTCAGCATCTCCTGCACTATAGGTACATAGCAGGTTAGAGTTGTCTAACCTGCTAATAGTTCACCTTTAAAATTACTCTAGTCTAACATTTACAGTTTAACAGTTTTATTTTTGGGGGGGGGGGGGGGCAGTGGGAGAACTAATTTATTTGTGCTATGATTCGTAGTTTTTATCGTTATCACATTTGTGCACATGCAATTTTTTTTATTACTTTTTATTCTGTTTTTTCTGATATGTGATGTGACCACAAATCATTAATTTTGCATCTTGCTAGATTTTTGTGCTTAAGCCCTTTACTATGCAAAGTCAGGTGTGTGATAATCTAATAGTTCTGAGGGTGATTCCACATGCTGCAATATTAAACGTTTATTTTTTTGGTGCACAATTTATTTATTTTTTTTTAAATAAAAAAGGGTGGTGAGTCAAATTTTTATTATCAGATGTATTTATTTATAATATATATAGACAGTAAAACCTCGGTTTCTGAACAATTCGGTTTTCGAACTAAATTTCCCCCTGAAGTTTTGCTTGGTACTCGAACATTGCTTGGTATCCGAACAAAATCAGGAGGATAACTGTCAGCGGAACTGATGTTCGGCAGGCAGTTAGAGGTGTTCGGGAACAGTGAGAGACAGGAGCGGGCGGCTATTTAAACTTGCTGCCGTGCTCCTGCTCCTCTCAGCTGCAGGGATCACCCTGTAAAGAATTGGGGAATCCCATCATAATGAGGGGAATCCCCACTTCTTTACGGGGTGTCCCCCGCAGCTGAGAGGAGCAAGAGCACAATGTCAAGTTTAAATAGCCGCCCAGTCCTGTCTCTCCCTGTTGCGGGGAACATGGAGCGTTTTTACACTCTGTGGGTCGGGTGCTCTGCACCTGACTCATGGAGTATAAAAACCAAGTAATCAAATTTACATTGTTCCCTATAGGAAATTACAGCTCCGTTCTCGAACTGTTCGGTTCTGGAACAGCCTTCCAGAACTAATTACATTCAAGAACCGAGGTACCACTGTGTATATATGTATAAGTATATATATATATTAAAGTTTTTGTCGTCCCCTGATGGGAATTCTATAAGCAATACATTGATTGCTTATATGGAACAATGCAGTACTCATGTACTGCATTGATCCATCATTTTTACACTCCATTGCTACAGGCTACTGATGGCTACCTGTAGCAATCACCAATCCATGGCAGCATCGGAGGCTAAGCAGAGGGCCTGGGCTCCTCTCCTACGGATCGGCTCCCCATGATAACAGCAGGAGGAGCAGATCTGACAAGAACACCAATGACAGGTATTTCTACTGTTTAAATGTAGCTGTCAGAATTGGCAGAAACATGTAAACAGTAAAAATTAGCAGGATGAGGCACCATGATAAAACTGCACTTCGTGGTGCGGGAAGGGGCAAAAGAGTACATTCTACTAAAAATGTCAAAAGTTATAGATATGGCTGGTCAGAGGACGCAATGGCAGCATGATCCTTTTCCTGGCCACCTGCTCTGACTATCATTGACAGACAAAGCTTTGTATCACCAAATTCTAACTCCCATTTATTTATTTATTTAGTTTGTGTTTTTGTGGGGAGGCTTGTTTTTTGTACAGTGACCTGTAGTTTTTATTTAAACTGGTATTAGTAAATTAGTAATTAGTAAATTAAGTTATCATTAATGTTTTTTAGTGTTTTCTTTTTTTTTTCATGGTGGGGTTGGAGGTAGGAGTAAGTTTTATTCTACTGTAACCAAATTCACCTTTTTTACCTGACATTGGGGACTAATATATATATATATATATATATATATATATATATATATATATATATATATAATGTGTGTGTGTGTACATACAGTGGTGCCTTGGATTGCGAGCATAATTCATTCCAGGGTCATGCTTGTAATCCAAATCCACTCTTAAACCAAAGCAAATTTTCCCATAAGAAATCATAGAAATGCAGACAATTGGTTCCACCCCCCCAAAATAATGATTTTTTATTCTGAATAACATGTAAAAGAGTTAAAACAAACATTCAGAAACAGCAGAATATGTGATATTATAGGTTACTGTACAGTAATGGAGAAGATGGGAAACACCAGGGCGGACAGAGACTGCAGGGAGCATGAAGGAATGAGCAGAGCAGATGTGGGCACATACATGCAGCACTCTCTGCCTGGGGAGAGAGGGGTTACAGCTATGGATAGATTACCTCCACAGTCCTGTCCCCTGATGTAAGCCCCAGCCTGAAGTGGATCTGCTATGATTTGGAAGGTTAGAGAGACTTCCTGGGTAAGAGTACAGTGCTGTAGACCCCGCTTTGCAGACCATGCCCCTCCCCCACTCCTCCTCCCACCCAGTACAGGGAGCTCTTAAACCAAAGCAATGCTCTTAAACCAAGTCAAATTTTTGAAAACTGTGAGCTCTTAAACCAAAACACTCTTAAACCAAGTTACCACTGTATATATATTCCTTTATAAATTACATTTTTACTTCTGCTAGCAATTGCTTGATCATTTGTAGAGTGAACTGTGGAAGTAATTTACTACCATTGCTATGATCCCTATTATCTCCAGCCTATAGCAGGGTGTAATAGATGGACAGAAACAGCAGCTTTGTATACATTTAAAATGTTTAAGCTGTTTAAATACAGTGACAACAGAACAGCACTCCACAATTGTTTCATGGGGGGAGGGGTGGAAAAGGGGCGTTAGGGATGCAAAATTACTTGCAACTAAACCTATTAATGCTGCAGTTGATACAAATACTGCAGTATGCTATTTGAATCACCTTTTAAAGGGGTTATCCAGCAAAAATCTTTTTCTTTCAAATTAACTAGTGTCAGAAAGTTTTATAGATTTGTAATTTACTTCTATTAAAAAATCTCAAGTTTTCCCGGACTTATTAGCTACTGTATATACTGTAGGAAGTGGTGTTTTTTTTTTTTCAGTCTGACACAGTGCTCTCTGCTCACATCTCTGGCTGAGACAGGAACTGTCCAGAGTAGTAGAGAGCTTTTCTATGGGAATCCCTATAAAAAAAAACCTTTCCTGCTCTGGACAGTTCCTGTCTTGGCCAGAGGTGTCAGCAGAGAGCACTGTGTCAGACTGAAAATAAAACAACATTTCCTGCAGGGCATATAATAGCAAATAAGTCCGGGAAGACTTGAGATTGTTTAATAGAAATAAATTACAAATCTATACAACTTTCTGACACCAGTTAATTTGCTGGAGTACCCCTTTAATCTTTGAGCAGGATTAAAGCTCAGCATTATCTTTAATTCCATTTGTTATACATGTAAGTCAATTGCAGGGCTGTGGAGTCGGTAAGCTCTGACTTCGACTCCTGTACTTTATCAGGACCGACTCCCGACTCAGACTCCTGCTCCTTCATAAATGGCCGGTCATATACCAGGGGAGTTATTAATCACACTGGCTCAGCAGCTTCTCTCTAATGTCCTACATGATCCTGGGGCGACTTCTGAGGGAATGAGGGAAGATATAAAGCAGCTTCTCCTGAGTGTGCAGTGGATGCAGCCAGTCTCCAACCTCCAGGTCTCAAACAACTCACAACTAGACTAGAAGGAGCAGGTCTTTTACTTTCTAACTTAATATTCACCATACACACAGAAATACTGCTAACAATCCAGAAACCTGTAATATAGAGGTCAGCCATAGTGATATAGAGGGGGTCACACATAGTGATATTGAGGGGTCACACATAGTGATATAGAGGAGTCACACATAGTGATATAGAGGGGTCACACATAGTGATAAAGAGGGGTCACTGTGGTTGTGGGGGCACGCCATAGAGCACACACACACAGCCTGCTGCAACCATAGCATACACACACAGCCTGCTGCAGCCATAGCATACACACACAGCTTGCTTCAGCCATAGCACACACACACACACACACACACACACACACACACACACACACATAGCCTGCTGCAGCCATAGCACACATACACACAGCCTGCTGCAGCCATAGCACACATACACACAGCCTGCTGCAGCCATAGCACACATACACACAGCCTGCTGCAGCCATAGCACACATACACACAGCCTGCTGCAGCCATAGCACACATACACACAGCCTGCTGCAGCCATAGCACACATACACACAGCCTGCAGCAGCCATAGCATACACACACAGCCTGCTTCAGCCATAGCATACACACACAGCCTGCTGCAGCCATAGCAAACACACAGCCTGCTGCAGCCATAGAACACATACAGTACACAGCCTGCTGCTGCCATAGAACACATACACGCAAAGAGCTGCAGCCATAGAACACTGAAGAAACACCACATTGAGGACAGAGGTTACTGCTACACTACTTATGTCTTCTCCTTCTATATTACACAGAATATCTTCATATTACACTGCTGCTCATATACAGTCATCCAGCATCCAGGAAGAGAACAGCACAATTCTAAATTGTTCTAAGATTTTTTTTAAAGCTGGATTGGAATCGGTACATTTTTTCCGACTCCAACTCCAGCCAAAACTAGCTCAGACACCGACTCCACGACTCCGACTCCACAGCCCTGGTCAATTGTTAAGAAGCCTTAAAGACTTTGGTACATATCCACTGTATAAACTAAAAAAAACTGTAGGTAATTATAGAAGAAACATACTCGCTTGCCCCTGAAGGGACGTTTCCCATGAGAGTGAGAGTTTCATCTTTTCCAAAATTTGCCTTAAAAACAGCTCTATAAGGCATATTCTATGAAAAGAAAAAATCTTTAGTATGACACAATGGAAGAAACCAGCTTTGTTATAATTAACAAGTAAAATATGTTAAAACCCTACCGGTATATAAATAGACTTGGCTTCTTCCTGTGCATGAGAATATAAAGAAAGACATAACACAGATATCATTATTATACAGACAGGCATAGATACATACAGTATACAATATAGCCACGTCACTTATTACAAGTTAGGATCTTACCTACTTGGGATCTGCTTCTCCCTTTAAGGCCGGGTTCACACGCTGTAAGACAGCGGCCGTTCTGTGACCCGGCAGTGTGACAGGACAGCCGCTGTCTGTTAAGTTCATCCTGGCCGGTACTGCAGAACTTTAATTGGAATTCGGCCACATTCGAGTGCTTCCAGAGCCGCACTTTACATTGTCTGCTTTTTTAGTCTTCAATGAATAGTGGCTGCACAAAACTGACATGTTAGTTTTTTGTGCAGCCGCTTGGAATCCCAGCAGAAGTGTATACAGTGTGTATACACTCCGGCCGGCACTCCATAGTCTTCAATATGATTGGCCAAGTCATGAAATAACGGCTGCAGTTGCAAAACTGCAACTACGGCCGTTGACCCCTTAGCGACCCATGACGTATCTAATACGTCATGGCGCCGCGGGGGGTGTTCAGAGCGGGGTCCCGCCGGGACCCCGCTCTGAACGGCGCTGATCCCGGCTGACACGTGCAGCCGGGCAGTGCCTCTGTTAGCCGGCGCGGGTCCCGTTGCCGCGCCGGCTAATTAAGCACTTCAATGCAGCTGTCAAACCTGACAGCTGCATTGAAGGGCTTCAGACATCACATCCCTGGTGTCTAGTGGGACGGATCTCCCCCCCGCGATGCGATCGCGGGGGGGAGATCTATTCTTCTGGCCGTGCCGGGCCTCAGCGTCAGAATGACGCTGATCCCGGCTCGGCAGTAGATTGCTATGGCCTGCAGCAGGCCATAGCAATCTATGACCGATCTCATGGATCTTTGCTGTGTATATACACAGCATTGATCTCTATGAGAGATCATTGCTGTGTATATACAAGCCCCCCAGGGGGGCTTCTAGTCCATGTAAAAAAAAAAGAAAAAAAAGTGTTTTTATTAATAAAAAATCCCCTCCCCTAATAAAAGTCCAAATCACCCCCCTTTTCCCATTTTATAAATATAAATTAATAAATAAATAAATAAACATATTTAGTATCGCCGCGCGCGTAATCGCCCGAACTATTAATTAATCACATTTCTGATCTCGCACGGTAAAAGGCGTAAGCGCAAAAAAATCCCAAAGTGCAAAATTGCGCATTTTTGGTCGCATCAAATCCAGAAAAAATGTAATAAAAAGCGATCAAAAAGTCGTATATGCGCAATCAAGGTATCGGTAGAAAGAACACATCATGGCGCAAAAACTGACACCTCACACAGCCCCATAGACCAAAGGATAAAAGCGCTATAAGCCTGGGAATGGAGCGATTTTAAGTGACATATATTTGTTAACAATGGTTTGAATTTTTTACAGGCCATCCGATACAATATAAGTTATACATGTTATATATCATAGTAATCGTAACGACTTGAGGAACATGCATAACCATAGGGCGAACGGCGTAAATGCAAAACTCCCCGAAATCAAAACAAATTAGTTTTTTTTTCAATTTGACAGCGCAAATGATTTTTTTCCGGTTTCACAACATATTTTATGGAAAAATTATGCCTGTAATTGCAAAGTACAATTGGTTTCGCAAAAAATAAGCACTCATATAAGTCTCTAGGTGAAAAAATGCAAGCGCTATGGACTTTTAAACATAAAATGGAAAAAGCAAAAGCGCAAAAACGAAAATTGGCTTGGACCTTAAGGGGTTAATGGATTTCACATTGTGTGAACTTAGCCTAAAACTTTACATACTGTACTGGACTCTTCTGGACTAAAAACAAGAGTACAGTAGTCTGAGAGAGGGGAGGGGAATGAGTCTTTAAAGGGAATCATCTTTAAATCTCCATAACGCTTTCTAAACATAAGTTATCAGTCGATAGATTTTAAAAAGTTGATTCTGAATCTGTTTTTACATAGTTGCATTTCTTTGCTATAAGCCCCAAAACCAAGGAGTTCTCCATTATATTCTTGAACTAAGTAGTTCTCTCTATGCATCAACATGCCCAGTTTGCAGGCGAACAACAAGCAAAATAGTAGAAAGCTACAAATTACAGATTTGGAATGAGCAATGTTTATCCTATTTACAGATTAATTTAGGGGTTGAGGGAGGTGAGCAGAAGGTGGCAGAGTCTCTTCAAGAGAGGGGCCATGATGAGAAGTATGTTGTGGGGTGCATAGGGAGTAGACTGTGAAGGAGTGGTGCATGAAAAGAAGTCTATATGGGACACGGGCTGTTTAGAGCAATCTGTGAGAGAGAAGACATTGGAAATAGATTAGATAAGAGATGGAGGCTTTAAAGGGTTTTTTCCAAGTTATTTTAACATAACTTGAATAAAATGGTCTTGCTACATACTTTTGTCCTTGGCCTCTTTTGTCAATTCTTTCTCTTATTTTTAGCACTCGAGTGGCCGGTGACGTCACCAACTCGTCCTCCCTCTAGTTTTTGGTCTACATGGTGAGCGCTCAGTGGGTAGGAGGCCCCAACCCCCTACCACAGCCTCCCCCCCCACCCCCACCATGACTTGTAATGACCACCACTGCCTGACACTCCCTTTCACGCCTCTTGTGTAATCGGTAATTAATCCTGTGTAATCGCTAATCCCCCCTCCGGTGTGAGCAATGCTTCACTGATTATACCAGAGGAATGGGGGATGTAGTGATCACACATGAGGATGGTAGGACATCAGTGTGTTTGGGAAGAGACCTCCTCCCCACTGACATGCCCGCCCCAACCAGAGCATCACTCTAACATTATGTGTTCTGGGAGACCCAACCTGAGAGCCGTTTGCAAAGCTCTGAATGCTCACAATGGAGACAACAAGCCAGAGGCAGGCCAGGTCGGTGACGTCACCGCCCACTCGAGTGCTGAAATTGAAAGAAAGAGACAGAATTGACAAACTAGGCCAATGATAAGTATTAAGTCTATAGCAACACCATTTTATTAAAGGTATGTTAAAATAACTTGGAAAATCCCTTTAAGAATTACTGTTGAGAGGGGATACTATTGGGAACAGTCTGAGAGAGAATTGTCATAAGAAACAATGGGTGAAAGAAAGGGGAGATGACGAACAATGGCCAGGCTGCATCGGGGGAGCAGCAACACGTACAGTACTGTGTGCATCACTGCTCGCCTCTGCCAGTTATCTGTTAGTGACTGGCAATCCATATAATACTGTATATTGCTGGTCACCTCTTGCACCTGACAAACTGGTGATAGGGCCGCAACAGACTGACGAGCTGTGCTTACAAGATGTAACACCATCACACTTAAGATGATGGGTGCTACATAGTGATGAGCGAACATGCTCATCCGAGCTTGGTACTCGATCGAGTATTAGGGTACTCAATGGTACTCGTTACTCGGACGAGCATCTCGCGATACTCAAGAAAATCTCATCATCCATTTCCTATAAGTATGGGCGCAATTTCTCAGCCAATCAACATGCAGGAGACTCTTTGGTACATCCTGCGATCACGTGGGACCCATACATGTCGATAGCAGTGATTGGTTGGCCAGATAAGATGACCCTGCCATATAAAAATTGCGTCCGGCAGAGCTCGCTTCAGAAGTGTGCTGGAAGAGAATAGGGACAGAGCTGCTGCTTGTCAGGAAGAGCGGTAGGGAGGGAATAAGCGTTCCAGTAGGCAGGGAATACTAGCGAAAGAACCAAACAGCCCTTGTAAGGGCTTAAAATCGTTTTTTATTTGTATTACTACAGACTGCTGGCTGGCAGTGCAGCTAACACAATTTCAGCAGCACACTGTGGTGATCGGATGTTGGCAGAAAGGGAACATTGGGTGTTGAATTACAGACCCCTAAGAAGTGCTCAGTACTTTAATGATTTTGTGGCTGGTGGCACTGCTGTCGTAGATTGTTTTGCTGTGATTTGTAGTACACCTGAATAGAACTTCACTGCTCATTGTCCTGTGTAACAAGTGCCATAGACCGGAAAATTTGGCCGCACATCTAAGACTCTGTTCACACTGCAGGTTGCACGCTGCTCGTGGCTAAAGTACAGACAAAAAAAAACAGAAAGTGCAGCAGCAACCCACAGGTGCAAGGGCTTACCATATATACTCTTGCCAGCATACACACGGTAAACACCTGCTCTGTAGATATTAAAAAGTGAGGATCTTAGCAAACTATTTGATCAGAGTGTACCATGTCGCCAACATTAAGGCGTCCTCGAGACATGGTCCCTCCTCTAGTATTTTCACACTAGCAATGGCCTCTCCTGGGCTTAATAAGCCTACAACTGGTGATGATCAAATGATCTCTTTTATAGTACCCTTGGGACATTAGATGTGTGGCCAATTTTCCCTTTTTTTCTGTTGAATGTGGGGGGCGTGGCTACCTCCTGTTGGCCTGCACTCCACCCATGTCCCAAGGGTGCTATAAAAGAGATCACTTGGCTCCTATCTGCCCAGTTGTAGGCTTATTTAGCCCAGGAGAGGCCATTGCTAGTGTGAAAATACTAGAGTAGGGACCATGTCTCGAGGACGCCTTAACGTTGATGACATGGTACACTCTGTTTGATCAAATAGTTTGCTAAGATCCTCACTTTTTAATATCTACAGAGCAGGTGTTTATCGTGTTTATGCTGGGAGGAGTATATACGTTACGCCCTTGCACCTGTGGGTTGCTGCTGCACTTTCTGTTTTTTTTATAGACCATAGACCGCCACTTACACACAGACTCTATACGACAGCCTCCAAATACTAGTGTGACACTGGCCCCCAGTATATTTACTTATTTCTGTATTTCTTACTGAAGCCATACCCAAGCTCACTGCAAATTGCCCTGTGTTAGGGGGTGTCATACAGTGTATAGATGCAGTCAGCAACAGATTGTATACCACAGCCTCCAAAAAAATTGTGTGACACTGACCACCAGTATATTTTCTTACTTCTGTATTTCTTACTGAGGGCATATCCAAGCTCACTGCTAATTGCCCGGTGTAAGTGCTGCTATACGCCATATAGCAGCACTTACTCCCAGACTCTAAAAGACTACTTTTAAAAGTAGTCTGAGTAATATATATCCTTGGCTTGCTGTGATCTGTAGTGCAGCTATCTCAGTCTTGACTGTGCATTGTCCATAAAATGGTAAAGCCCAGGGGTAAGGGTCGAGGATGAGGGCATGGGCCTGGGGTTCCAAGTGATGCAGGTGGCAGAGGCCGTGGTTCAGGGCAGGGTGACACAGCAGCACCTGTTGAGGAGGAAGCAGTGGCACACCGCAGATATTAACTCCCTAGCTTCTTCCGGCAACTTACGGTGTCTCAGGGTAGACCACTATTGAAACCGGAGCAGCGTGAACAGGTGCTGGCGTGGATAGTGGATAATGTGTCCAGTAACTTATCCACCACCCAGTCTTCCACGCAGTCCACCCACGCTACCCAAGGGAGTGGAACCCTTGCTCTAGCAGCTCAGGCTCCTTCCCCACAGCCTGTGACCACCAGTATATTTTCTGATTTCTGTATTTCTTACTCAAGGCATCTCCAAGCTCACTACTGATTGCCCTGTGTAAGGGGGTGTCACACAGTGTATAGATGCAGCCATCAACCACTAAGTGTAGCATTCAACTGTCCCTACAACAGACCTTTTAACAGAATCGCAAATAGTATTATAAGTGATAACCAGCATGGTTTTACTAAGGACAGAAGCTGTCAAACCAACCTAATATGTTTCTATGAAGTGGTAAGTAGAAGCCTGGATTGCGGCGCGGCTGTAGATATAGTGTACCTGGATTTTGCAAAAGCGTTTGACACAGTTCCTCATGGACGTCTGATGGGTAAGTTAAAGTCTATTGGTTTGGAAAATTTAATGTGTAACTGGATTGAAAACTGGCTTAATAATCGTACCCAGAGAGTGGTGGTCAATGATTCCTACTCCGAATGGTCCCCGGTAATAAGTGGTGTACCCCAAGGGTCAGTACTGGGCCCTCTTCTGTTTAACTTGTTTATTAATGATATTGAGAATGGAATTAACAGCAATGTTTCTATCTTTGCAGATGACACCAAGCTTTGTAGTACAGTACAGTCTATGGAGGATGTGCAGATGTTACAGGATGACTTAGACACTCTGAGTGTTTGGGCGTCCACTTGGCAAATGAGGTTCAATGTGGATAAATGTAAAGTTATGCACCTGGGTACTAATAACCCACATGCATCATATGTCCTGGGGGGAGTTACTCTGGGAGAGTCGCTGATGGAGAAGGATCTGGGTGTACTTGTAGATAATAGACTACAGAACAGTACACAATGTCAGTCAGCTGCTTCTAAGGCCAGTAGGATATTGTCATGCATTAAAACAGGCATGGACTCTCGGGACAGGGATATAATATTACCGCTTTATAAAGCTTTGGTGCGGCCTCATCTGGAGTATGCCGTCCAGTTTTGGAACCCGATTCATAAAAAGGATGTTCTAGAGCTGGAGAGGGTACAAAGACGGGCAACTAAACTAATAAGGGGAATGGAGCATCTTAGTTATGAGGAGAGATTAAAAGAATTACATTTGTTTAGTCTGGAGAAGAGACGTTTAAGGGGAGATATGATTAACTTATTTAAATATATAAATGGCCCCTACAAGAAATATGGTGAAAAGATGTTCCAGGTAAAACCCCCTCAAAGGACAAGAGGGCACTGCCTCCGCCTGGAGAAAAAAAGGTTCAGTCTCCGGAGGCGACAAGCCTTCTTTACCATGAGAACTGTGAATCTGTGGAACAGTCTACCACAGGATCTGGTCACAGCAAAAACAGTAGAGGGCTTCAAAACCGGGCTAGACAAGTTCTTAGAGCAAAATAATATAAATGCATATGTATAGAACCTATCACCCCTCCCCCTTCCCTGTATCCATCCCCTCCTTGGTTGAACTTGATGGACATGTGTCTTTTTTCAACCGTATTAACTATGTAACTATGTAACACTGCAACTCACCCACATGCACAAGTCCTAAATGTGCACATAGACAAACTGTTGAGCCTGGAGATGAAGCCCTATCGGCTGGTAGAGACAGAGGCTTTTAGTCAGCTTGTCAGGCACTGGCACAGTTCAAAGGAACAGAGAGTGAGTATGGTGGATCCTAATTTAGCTTCCTTGTCTTGTCCAGTTTTTGACAACACCGATTACAGGGTGTTCACCCTCCTTACTTACAATCTGACACCACTAGCACAAGAGGACGTAGTTCTGTGGACCATAAAGCGGGGGAGAGGAGGGGTGGAGCAGGCAGCTTGTCAATGGGCAGGGGAACACTCTCCAAGGCCTTTGACAGTTTCATGACACCCCAGCAAGACTATGTCACCGGTCCCCAGTCTAGACAGAGTAGGGGATAGGCCTTCATAAAGATAGTGAGGGAGTACCTTGCTAACCATATCAACGTATACAATCTGTGGGTAACTGCAGCTATATAGTAAATGCCACCCTCTTACACAGGAAATTTAGCAGTGAGCTTGAATGTGACTGCAGTCATAAATGAAGAAATAAGAAAATATACTGGTCACGCTAGTTTCTGGAGGTTGTCACCATCTTTCACAGGGCAATTAGCAGTGATCTTGGATGTGACTCACCACTTTTCCCCACCGCTGATTCGATTTCGAGTTTGAGTTTGACTTGGAGGTGCTGGGCTGCCCTGCCCCTAGCGTGTTGTCAGAGCAGGTCTTCAGTGCAGCTGGTGGCATCATAAGCGCACCCGCCTATCAACTGATAACGCTGACAGGCTGAGGTTTATTAATTTTCTTTCTTTCTTTATTTATTATTGCAGCCATATCCAAGCTCCCTGCTAATTACCCTGTGTAATTAGCAGTGAGCTTGGTTGTGTGTGACAACTGGTGTAACCTGGTGGCGGCTCTGCAACTTGGCAGCCTCACACATGTACCATGGCTGGCCCACGTCTTCAACCTAGTGTTGCTACGGTTCCTTAAAACTTACCCCAATTTGGCTGACTTGCTCACCAAGGTGCAGAGGATCTGTGCGCATTTCCGCAAGTCCACCAGGGAAAGTTACCCAATTGCTACAGTCAAATTCAAAGTCAAATTCAAACTCAAAACAGCGGTGGGGCGAAGTGGTGAGTCACATGATGCAGGGAATCACGGTATAGAAAGAACAATCAGCACTACTATGTCCAGTAATAGAGTATAAGTATTGTGGGAGTATTGCACTAAATCATACGGTGGTGCTCACTTATTGGATAGGCAAACCAATATCCTCAAAAGTAGAAACATTAGAGAGAGGCAATAAGGGCAATCACCATCAAAATAGTTTTCTTTCTTTATTATAAATTTGTGTTAAAAGTCCATGGTAATTAGAGCAGGTTACAAGGACGCCAGTTACTTCCCGGCAGCGTGACGGCTGTTTCGCGTAACTAATTACGCATCTCCAGACACTAGACACGACCACGGGTCCCAGGTAATATACCTATGGTTTGGATTCGTGTTACGTGTCCATGCTGTCCTATCCTAGTAAAACAAGGTTAAAAACTATTTTAATGGTGAGTGCCCTTATACTCTCTCTAATGTTTCTACTTTTGAGGATATTGGTTGGCCTATCCAATAAGTGAGCACTACCGCATGATTTAGTGCAATACTCCCACAATATTTATACTCTATTACTGGACATAGTAGCGCCGATTGCTTTTTCTATACCATGTTTCTATAAGACTGCTACTGTCATAATCTGAGCACACTATTTCATAGTCCACATTAATTTAACAAAATGGAAAACATGGACATACCTCCAGTACAGGAGGAAACAATGGAGTTTGCACTGAATGCAGGACTAGCAGACGCCAGTACTTTTTTATCCACTGCAACAGGCAAGACACAGTACAAGCCCTGAGCACTAAAAGTCTTGAATGTAAGATTCTGACACTCGCGGATAATGAAGTAAGAATGTTCTGGACAATAAGTTCACTAAAATCCTATGCACAATGTAACCGTATTCCTAGAAGTCTTAGGAGCTTCAGCGAATCAGGATAACAGAACAAAAGTTTCATGACTTTCAAAAAAAAACTGGATAATAAACTAACTAAACTACAAAACAAAATTAAAGATCAAAAGAAAGATAAATTCTTACGAGATAAGGAAGATTATGAGTCAGCAAAGAAAAACACGACAAACATATAAAAATAAAATTAAAAAATTCCCAAACAAGAAACCAAGACCAAAAAACAGGAAAAATAAACCAGAATCAAAAGAAGTCGCAAAAAAGAAATACTCTACAGATTTTTGGACAACAGAATCTGAATCTTCTTCTAACAAGAAAAACCAGAAGGGGCAGAGGGAGGAACAGAAGAAAAAATAGGAAGTGTGAAGAGAAAGACAGTGACCTGGCGACATTAAAAAATAAATGTAGTGATCCGCCGTTAGTGGTAAATCTTACAAACGTAGAACTAAATGAAGATGTGTTGTCATTATTAAATAAAGGCTTAAATTTTACTGTTACTGAAGAGTTTAATGCACTGGATTTTGAGATAGATATGTACAAAGCAATGAGGAAACTACAACAAAAAAATTTTTATGCCACACATCCCCCACAGGGAAAATCCACATCTCCCGAAGGAGAGAAGCCTGCTAAACCCGGACAATTGGGCTTTTTCTTAGCAGGTGCAGAGGATGATACGGACATCGCTTGTCTATCCACACTTATAGAACTGGCAGAAGAGGATGGCAATGAAGTAAGGAGAAGAGAAGTGGTAAAACCTATATATACTGGTGGAACAAAGTCAACATTTTCACCCCCTATACCAGCAGGGAGTAATCTGGATGTATCTGGCAAAAAAATTTATGGAGGATATTAAAGCCTTAATCTACCCTAAAGCCAATGCAAACTTAACTTAACCATATGGCCAATATCTGCGACTATGCCGTATAAACAACATAGACTCTACTTACCTCACATAAGTGGGCAAACTCATGGAACACCTTCCACATCGAGGACACCCTAGAGAACTACTGGAAAAAGAAAAAGCGTATAAAAAACTCAAACAGATTTACTAAAAAGTAAGAAAACTTAATCTAAAGAAAGCCGTTTTACATTTACTTTTAAATACAGCCCTATGGCAGAAGAAATAAAAAAAATCCATCCTCAGACATTGGGACATAATTAAAGATGGTCGCATAATCTCACAACACTACTCTGGTAAACCCATGGTAGCATTTAAGAGATGCAAAAACATTTGTGATAAGTTAGAAGTAAATTCACAAGTGAACACAAAAATCCTACATGGCTGGACAAGCAACGACCTAAAGGTAATTTCAAATGCAATAACAGCTCATGGTGTAATCAGTTTATGGAAAATAAAAAAGTAACACTTGGAGGCGTGACATATACTATCAATGAAACAATATGTTGTCGTTCACACAATGCGGTTTATGCAATCACATGTGACTGCGGAGTCTATTACTTAGGCAAAACTATAAGATCCCTAAACAGACTGTTCTATGAGCATGTTAGATCCATCAAAACAAAAAGAGGATTACCAAGGCTCATTATCCACATTATTGAAAAACATGCAGGAATAGAGCTGCTAAAACCTCTATATGCACAACCTACAAAGAGAATCAATATAAGCTGATGCTCTTCTGGTATCATACACCCGAGTTCCTTCATGCTATAAATCCGACACTATCAAATGTCTGCTGGAGATGCCAGGGGGATGTAGGCTCCCTTCAGCACATTTACTGGTCTTGCCCCCCAATTGCCTCTTACTGGGACATGGTGAAGGATCTGATCAAAGAGGTTGTAGGTATTGAGATCACGCCGGACCAAGTTTTCTATCTCTTTAACGTACCGTCAGTGAAATTGGGGCGCAAGACCATGAAATTGCTTCTCCACATCCTTACAGCCGCACGATGCCTCATAGCCAGGTTTTGGAAGCGGACAGTTCCCCCCACACGAAACGACTTATATGCTCGTATCCTTGATGTGAGGAATATGGAGCAGTTAACAGCTATGCTTAATAATAGACAAGATCATCTTAAGCAGGTCTGGAAACTGTGGGATGTGTTCTGGGCCGAACAGGAGTCCACAAGGACCAGGCCGCACCGTACTACTTGCCCCTCGGGTGACAGGAGTCCCTCTCTGTAACCTTTCCCCTGTGTGTGTTTTTTCTTTTGTCTTGTCTACCCCCTCCCTTTCCCACTGAGTCTATTCAGATTTAAGGTTGCCTTTTTATGTGGCCCTCCCTTGGGCTTGGTATTTCTATTTCTTTTTCTTTTTATTCTATATTTTTTCTTTTTTGAGTTGTGGGCATAGTCCATGCCTACATATGTTCCTGAGTGTGGGCTCTGACTGATTTTTTGTATTGAGCTGTGTAAGCTTTTATATAGCTTATTGGTTGTTACACACGTTGTATGACATGTTAACTGTTGTTTCAAAATGGAAAAAAACAAAAAACCTTTCAATAAATATACAATTAAAAAAAAAAAAAAAAGAAAAACATGCAGGAAATATGAACGTCATGAAATTCATGGGTCTGAAAAGAATACAAGCGAGCCTCGGCACTGAAATCAATAAACGGCTACTACAAGAAGAAGCAAAAATTATTTTAGCCACAAATGCTCAAGGTCCTCTAGGTCTAAATGACCAAATCGAACTGAATATGTTTATCTAAAATTATCCGTCCATTTCAGGTATACCTCGGCAATACCTTTACAGGGCTTCAGAGCTGAAGGTAATCAGAGTCCCGTCCACAAGACTTGCTGCTACAGATGGTGCACTCCCGTACAGAGACAGTATCTACAAAATGATTCAGCTTCGAAGAAGACAGTGGAGGCACTCACCAAGTTGTAGCAAATAGTGAATAAACTTTATTCCTTCATATGGCAACACACGGACACGGATGAGTATCAGGCATATAGCTGTTTCACACGACACAATGTGCTTGTTCACAGCCCTGACGTCATCACGTTTCTCCGTCTTTAAATACACTTAGTAATTAACATATTTAAAAACATATCCACACATTAAAAATAGATACAATGACATCTTACAAAGTGCAATATTCAAGATTAGCTAGTAAGCAAATATAGGGACTACCAGCAGGTACCGTTGACCCTGGATCGATCGTAGAGACCCAAAGGGCCCAACGCATCCATTCTTAAATTCAGTTTCCTTTTGCAACAATTTGGTCTCACGGTTGCCCCCTTCCGATCCTTGCTTTACCTGGAGTAAACCCATAAAGCAAATATCAGATGTATCACTATTGTGGAACATACGCATATGGGCAATAAATTGTGGGCATCCCTTGCCTGAACATATCAAGCGAACATGTTCAGAAAAACGTTATTACTTGGGTAAGACAATACGTCCCATGTATAAATACCAGCAAGTGCAGATCTGTACGAGATGTAATGAAGTCCTTTACAATCCATGTATGGCCACCTAGCATCACTCTCTTTACATTATTTAACCGTTCGCAATGGTGGCAATGGTGGCATTTATAATTACCACTTATCTCATTATGTGACAGGCTACGGGCTTTTGAGCATCCAGTGTTAATAATATCAGGGGGATAACCACGCTCAAGTAAATGTTGTGCTAATTTCTCTGCTTGGGCCTCAAACAATGCATCGGTATTATTAATCCTGCGTAACCGTATGAATCATAATGCCTTCCAGTTCGCTGATCAGTGGTACTGTCAGCGGGCTGGGACGGCGATGGTGACGCCGGTCGCCCCAACTTTCGCCAATCTTTTTTGGCGGAATGGGAGGATGCAATGATTTTTAACATGCAGAATTTTTTTATTTCTAAGATAGCATTATTCCCTAGATATATAGATGACATACTGATAGTCTGGTCTGGGATGGAACAGGAATTCCAACATTTTGTAGATTACGTCAATCAGAATGAATTTAATATGACATTTACCTCGGAATTTGGGGGTAATAAATTACATTTTCTGGATGTTCAACTTGAGATAGTGGAGAATCAGTTACAGGTTAGCGGGAATCGCAAGCCTGCGGCAACAAATATGCTCTTAAACTATCAGAGTTACTACCCTGTTCACATAAAGCATGCAGTACTGTATGGTCAGTTCATACGTTCAACGTTTACTTGAGCGTAATTATCCCCTGATATTATTAACACTGCATGCTCAAAAGCCCGTAGCCTGTCACGTAGATGATTGAGACAACATAGAGAAAAAAGTGGTGCAACTCTCCCTAGGTTCGTGTTCACATTTTGACACTCTCCCACAGATGCATTAATTAGATCAGCAATTTTTAAACATTGGCGGTTGTTAGAGGGTGAAAAAGCATTGTCTAAGGTAACTGCTCAACTTCCTCTGGTAGCATTCCGCAGGTGTAAAAACCTTAGGGATGAATTGGTAAGGGGAAGGTTTAGTAACAGAGAGAACTATAATTAAAATTCGGTTCAGGGAAGAAAAAGAGTGCTGCACCTCACACCTATGGCTGATACTAGTACCTCTCGGTACAACAACGGTACAAACAGCACAAGTCTGGATAAGGTATTGCACTCACCATAGCTATTAAAGATAGAATGGGACAGACAGGAGGGATTAAAACCATGAGCACTCAGGTGTCTCCTGCTAATTGCGGTCATGTGGGTCTCACCAGGAGGAGTGCAAAACACAGAGAAAAGAGAGAAACAAAACACAGTTCAGGGAAGAAAAAGAGTGCTGCACCTCACACCTATGGCTGATCCTAGTACCTCTCGGCTGCATAAAAAACATCAGAATTCTGTATGTGAATTGATCAAGCCAGAATGCCTCATGTACCGCGTGCAGGTATATGATACACATGGGTCTCTACACTAAGTCCACACTGTGCCAAAATGTTAGTGGCAAAATTTGGTCACTACTTTGTGTGTTTTTTGTGAAAAACATCAAAATATCATGAAAAATTAAAAAAATTAGCATTTTATGAACTTTGAAATTCTCTGCTTCTAAAAAAAGAACGTCGTAGCACATAAATTAGTTACTAAGTCACATTAACAATATGTCTTCTTTATTCTGGCATAATTTGGTAAACATATTTTACTTTTTTAGGGTGTTATGGGGCTTAGAAATTTATCAGCAAATTATCACATTTTCGTGAAACTGATTTTTTTAGGGACCAGTTCTTTTTTTAAACGGATTTAGAAGTCTGGTATCCTGAAAACCCCCATAAGTGACCACATTTTGGAAACTACACACCTTAAAGAATTAATCTAGGGGTATAATGAGCATATTAACCCTACAGGGGCTGGAGGAAAGTATTCACAATTAGGCAGTAAAAAAAATGGAAAATTTTAATTTTCCAATAATATATACGTTTAGATTAAAGTTTCTCATTTTCAAAAGGAATATGAGACAAAAAGCACCCCAAAATTTGTAATACAGGTTCTCTTGAGTACAACGGTACCCCATATGTGGGCGTAAACCACTGTATGTGCACACAGCAGGGCTCAGAAGGAAGGGAGCGTCAATTAGCTTTTCCAATGCAAATTTTGCTGAAGAAGTTTTTGAGCGCCAGGTGCGTTTGCAGTGCCCCTGTAGTGTCAGCAGAGAGAAAACCCCCCATAAGTCACCCCATTTTGGAAAGTGCACCCCTCAAAGTATTCATCTTGGTGTGTGGTGACCATTTTGACCCCACAGGTATTAGAGGAAAGTATTCAAAAGTAGACAGAAAAAATGAAAAACTCAAATTTTTCCAATATTATGTTCTTTTAGTTTGAAATTTCTCAATTTTATGAGGAACAAGAGGAAAAAAGTACCCCAAAATTTGTAACGCAGGTTCTCCTAAGTGAAAAGGTACCTCATATGTGAGCATAAACCACTGCATAGGCACACAGGAGGGCTCAGAAGGAAAGGAGCGCCAATTAGCTTTTTCAATGCAGATTTTGCTGAAGAAGTTACCGAGCGCCAGGTGCGTTTGCAGAGCCCCTGTAGTGTCCGCAGAGTAAAATCTCCCAATAAGTCACCCCATTTTGGAAAGTGCACCCCTCAAAGAATTTATTTTGGGGTGTGGTGAGCATTTTGACCCCACAGGTATTTGAGGAAAGTATTCAAAAGTAGACAGTAAAAATGAAAAACTCGAATTTTTCCAATAATATGTTCCTTTAGTTTGAAATTTCTCAAAGAACAGGAGAGAAATGTCACCCCAATATATGTAAAGCAGGTTCTCCTGAGTAGAACGGTACCCCATATGTGGGCATAAACTACTGCATGGGCACACAGCCGGGCTCAGAAGGGAAGGAGCGCCAATTAGCATTTTCAGTGCAGATTTTTCTGAAGAAGTTTCTGAGCGCCAGGTGCGATTGCAGAGCCCCTGTAGTGTCAGCAGAATAGATTCCCCCCAAAAGTCACCCCATTTTGGAAAGTGCACCCCTCAAAGAATTCATCTTGGGGTGTGGTGACCATTTTTACCCCACAGGTATTAGAGGAAAGTATTCAAAATTGGCCAGTAAAAATGAAAAACTCAAATTTTTCCAATAATATGTTCGTTTAGTTTGAAATTTCTCAATTTGACGAGGAACAGGAGAGAAAACGTACCCCAAAATCTGTAACGCAGGTTCTCCTGAGTACAACGGTACCCCATATGTGGGCATAAACCACTGTATGGGCACACAGCAGGGCTCAGAAGGAAAGGAGCGCCAATTTACAGGAGCAAAACCGCAGCTAGTAATGGTTATTAGAATAGCGCAGTTACTAAAATAAAATTAAAAAAATGAGATTACAGGTAATCTGGGGTGGTTACGGACAACCTGCAGTGGTCACGGGCAACCTGCTGTGGTTACGGCAACGTGGGGTGGTTACGGGCAACGTGGGGTGGTTATGGGCAACGTGTGGTGGTCATGGGCAACCTGCTGTGGTTACGGCAACGTGGGGTGGTTACAGGCAACGTGGGCTGGTTACAGGCAACATGGGCTGGTTACGGGCAACCTGCTGTGCTTACAGACAATCTGGGATGATTACGGGAAACGTAGGGTGGTTACGGGCAACCTGCAGTGCTTACAGACAATCTGGGGTCGATACGGGCAACGTGGGGTGGTTACGGGCAACCTGCAGTGCTTACAGACAATCTGGGGTGGTTACGGGCAACGTGGGGTGGTTACGGGCAACCTGCAGTGCTTACAGACAATCTGGGGTGGATACGGGCAACCTGCAGTGCTTACTGACAATCTGGGGTGGTTACGGGCAATGTGGGGTGGTTACGGATAAACTGAAGTTCTTATAGGCAATCTGGGGTGGATACCTGTAATCTGGCATGGGCACCGCAATCTGGAGGGGGTCATTGGCAATTTGGGGTGGTCAGAGGTGCCGTGGCGTGGTCAGAGGCGATGTGTGGGGGTCAGAGGCGACGTGTGGAGGTCAGAGGCGACGTGTGGTGGTCAGCGGGAACGTGCGGTGGTCAGAGGCAACGTGCGGTGGTCAGAGGCAACGTGCGGTGGTCAGAGGCATCGTGGCGTGGTCAGAGGCATTGTGGCGTGGTCAGAGGCAACGCGCGGTGGTTACGTGCAATCTGGGGGGGTTACATGTAATCTGGCATGATTACAGGGAACCTGGGGGGTTATGTGCAACCTGGAAGGGTTACAGACAATCTGGGATTGTTACTGATAAACTGAAGTGCTTATAGGTAATCTGGGGTGGGTACATGTAATTTGGGGTGGTTACGGGCAATCTGGAGGGGGTCACTGGCAACGTGCGGTGGTTACGGGCAACGTGCGGTGGTTACGGGCAACGTGCGGTGGTTACGGATAATCTGGGGAGGGGTTAGGGGTAATTTGGGAGTAAACTGCAATTATTACTATAATAAAAAGTGTGTGTTTTTTATTTTTTTGTATGTTTGTCACTTTTTGTACTTTACATATTAATTTTCACTGTATTTCTATGATTGCTGTGATATTTTCTATCTCAGTAATCATAGTTCAGTGACAGAGACCAAATTGGTTTCTGTCACTTTAAATTTTCAGAGTTGGCTGGTTGTGAAGCGCATGCGCACTTCATAACCAGCCAGAACGTCGAGGAGGACGGAGCTCAAGGATCAGGTGAGTATATGGGGAAGGGCGGGTGACTGGGGAACGGGGGTGACAGGGGGGGTGGGGAGCGACTTGGGGGGTAGGGGGACATCACTTTTTATCCCCTGTCACCAATCATTCATGGTAACGGGATAAAAAGTGCCGGGAGCACATGGTACAAGCGATCAGCTGATCTGAGGTCTGGGGGACACTTATTTCATCTCCCCCCGCCGTAGATTCACGGCGGGGGGAGATGAAAGGCGGCGGCAGCAATCCCCTTTACCGACGGCCGCCGCTATAACGTTAATAGCGGCGATCGTCGGTTGGGGGGGGGCTGGGATGGACCCCACACACTGCCCCAACCCCTCAGCTACCTCCGGTAGCCGGGGGGATGGGGTGGGGGCCGTCCCGGCCCGCAGCCTTATTCTCTGCCATCGCCGTAAAAAGCTGATGGCAGCAGAATAAGGACCCTTAGTGACCGCCGTAAAAAGCCGTATCGGCGGTCACTAAGGGGTTAATAGCTGTGGTGAGTGCAATACCTTATCCAGACTTGTGCTGTTTGGGGGCAGCTTCCTCCGCCGGCGGTGCTGGCTGGGTTTTGGTGTGGCATTTTTGGGTCTGGTCCTGTGGCATGGGGGTTGCAGGGCCGTTCCATGGCCTCCCTTCCCTGACTGTGCACGCCTGCGGGGGTGGTGGTCGCTGACTGGCACAGTGTGGACTTAGTGTAAGGACCCATGTGTATCAGATACCTGCACGCGGTACATGGGGCAGTGTAGCTTAATCAATTCACATACAGAATTCTGATGTTTTTTATGCAGCCGAGAGGTACTAGTATCAGCCATAGGTGTGAGGTGCAGCACTCTTTTTCTTCCCTGAACCGTATTTTGTTTCTCTCTTTTCTCTGTGTTTTGCACTCCTCCTGGTGAGACCCACATGACCGTAATTAGCACTAGACACCTGAGTGCTCATGGTTTTAATTCCTCTTGTCTGTCCCATTCTATCTTT
Source organism: Dendropsophus ebraccatus (assembly GCF_027789765.1). Taxonomy (NCBI): domain Eukaryota; kingdom Metazoa; phylum Chordata; class Amphibia; order Anura; family Hylidae; genus Dendropsophus; species Dendropsophus ebraccatus. The sequence continues at coordinate 73,221,159 of NC_091465.1, read as the reverse complement.
GATAGCTATGGTGAGTGCAATACCATATCCAGACTTGTGCTGTTTGGGGGTAGCTTCCTCCGCGGGCGGTGCTGGCTGGGTTTTGGTGTGGCATTTTTGGGTCTGGTCCTGTGGCATAGGGGTTGCAGGGCCGTTCAATGGCCTCCCTTCCCTGACTGTGCACGCCTGCGGGGGTGGTGGTCGCTGACTGGCATAGTGTGGACTTAGTGTAGGGACCCATGTGTATCAGATACCTGCACGCGGTACATGGGGCAGTGTGGCTTGATCAATTCACATACAGAATTCTGATGTTTTTTATGCAGCCAAGAGGTACTAGTATCAGCCATAGGTGTGAGGTGCAGCACTCTTTTTCTTCCCTGAACCTTATAATTAAAATTCTACAGTATGTGGTTAGGTAGAGGTAATGAAATAAGTGGTAATTATAAATGCCACCATTGCGAACAGTTAAATGATGTAAAGAGTCACGCTAGGTGGCCATACATGGATTGTGAAGGACTTCATTACGTGTCGTACAGCCTTTTTGGTCTATGCAGTGATCTGCACTTGCGGGTATTATTACTTTGGTAAGACAAAAAGTCCCATGTAGAAATGTTTTGCTGACCAAGTTCGTTCGATACGTACAGGCTCTGCTGCTTGCAGTCAACCCCGTCTAGCTGCCCGCAACCAAAAAAGTTTAAAAAAACTTTAAAAAAAAATAAAAAAAGTTTGTTTGTTTGTTTGTGATAAGCTGTTCTAGGGGACACTAAGGGCCCTATTCCACAGTAACGATAATCGGCTGGATCGGCCCCATTTGGCCCGATTCGGCCGATTATCGTTCGGTGAAATAGAGAGAACGATCAGCCGATGATCGTGTCATCGGCTGATTGTTCATTTAGGGCCAGACCTAAAATCATCGTTCCCCCACCGCGCATCGCTACGGTTGAATAGCGGTGCGCGGCGGGCGACCGACAATTTGAGAAGAAACAACAGCAGCAGCATCATACATTACCTGGCTGCAGGGCTTCTTCTCCGCGCTGTCTTCATCCCCGGGTCCCGCGCGCTCTATCTTCTGAATGGCCGGTCAGCTGACAGAGCGCTCAGCCAATCACAGGCCGGGACCGCCGCGCCCTGTGATTGGCTGAGTGTGGCCTGTCAGCTGATCGGCCATTCAGAAGATAGAGCGCGGGGGACCCGGGGAGGAGACGGAGCGGAGGACAAGCCCTGCAGCCAGGTAATGTATGATGCTGCAAGGGCTGCAAGGACATCGATAACGATGTCCTTGCAGCCCTCGCTCAACGATCATCGGGCCGTGAAATAGGCCCAGTAAACAAGCGGCGATCTAGCAGATCGCCGCTCGTTTACATCGTTGATCGGGCCCTCCTCGGCCCGTGGAATAGGACCCTAAGGGTCCATTTACACAGAAAGATTATCTGGCAGATTATCTGCCAAAGATTTGAAGCCAAAGCCAGGAATGGATTTGAAAAAAGGAGAAATCTCAGGCTTTTCTTTATTACTTGATCTCTGTTTATAGTCTATTCCGGGCTTTGGCTTCAAATCTTTGGCAGATAATCTGTCAGATAATCTTTCTGTGTAAATGGACCCTAAGTCAACGCCCCACAAAAGCTGTCCGTTTGTGCTCTGCTGGTTGCCATCACACCCGTTTAGCCACCCGCAACCAAAATAGTTTAAAAAAACTTAAAAAAAAAAAAAAAAAAAGTTTGTTTGTTTGTGATCAGCTGTTCTAGGTGAAGCTAAGTCAGCGCCCCACAAAAGCTGTCCGTTTGTGCTCTGCTGGTTGCCGTCACACCCGTTTAGCCACCCGCAACCAAAAAAGTTTAAAGCAACTTAAAAAAAAAATAAAAAAGTTTGTTTGTTTGTGATCAGCTGTTCTAGGTGAAGCTAAGTCAGCGCCCCACAAAAGCTGTCCGTTTGTGCTCTGCTGGTTGCCGTCAACCCCGTCTAGCTGCCCGCAACCAAAAAAGTTTAAAAAAAACTTCAAAAAAAATAAATAAAAAAAGTTTGTTTGTTTGTTTGTGATAAGCTGTTCTAGGTGACGCTAAGTCAGCGCCCCACAAAAGCTGTCCGTTTGTGCTCTGCTGGTTGCCGTCACACCCGTTTAGCCACCCGCAACCAAAAAAGTTTAAAACAACTTAAAAAAAAAATAAAAAAGTTTGTTTGTTTGTTTGTGATCAGCTGTTCTAGGTGACGCTAAGTCAGCGCCCCACAAAAGCTGTCCGTTTTTACTCTGCTGGTTGCCGTCAAACCCGTTTAGCCACCCGCAACCAAAAAAAGAATAATTGTTTTTTTTTGTGATAACCTGTACATTTCTGCTTTGCTGTGTGCCTCCAACCCACAAAGCAATAGTCACTGAAACTTTGTGCCTTCTGGCCAATAGATTATGTCTTTTTCAAAATTTACACCAACCAAACAACTATGTCCAAGCGTCCTACTTCCAGCACTTCCCAGGCAAGGACTGCAACGGCAGGCGGTGAGGGTAGGAGGAGTGGCAGCACCCGGCTTCAGTGACAGCCGGGGCAACAGGCGTGGCAGCAGGGTGCAGCTACCCCAGACGCCCACGGGTCATGTAAGAACCACACAGCCAGCGGTTCTAGATTGGCTTACCCAATCCTCCAGTTCCACTGCCCAAAGCTCCCAAACGAGGTCGGCTGGATCATCCGACACCGCCCTTACATGGGACGGTGAGCGACAGTCCTCGGCCCCCTCCCCTGTTATTAATATGCCACTCACCTTTGGGGCACCTTCTGCCAGGGAACTCTTGGCAAACCTTGATTTGCCCTTGGAGTCTCTACCACTTTTTAGTGATGATGATGTGGAGGAGGTAGTAGTCCCCCAAAGGCAGCAGGTGGAACGTGCAGAGGCTGCAGAGGAGGTGTCGGCTGTAAGCAGTCAACAGAGTCAGGGAGGGGCATCCAGTGCCACACCTGAGATCCTGTCCCAGCCCTTGGAGGAAAGTAGCAGTGGTGGTGATGATGATGTCGCTGATCGGACGTGGCGCCTTCAAGCAACATTATCTGTGAGGTGCTGTGAGGAAAGTGAGGTGCTACCGAAGCCTGGAATCGATCAACTGCTGCCTCCTCCTCAAGTAGCCTCTCCTCTATAGTACTGGCCTTGAATCAATCAACTGCTGCCTCCTCCTGCTCTTCAAGTAGTCTGTTTTTAAATATACTGGCCTGGAATCGATCAACTGCTGCCTCCCCCTCAAGTAGCCTCTCCTCGATAATACTGGCCTGGAATCAATCAACTGCTGCCTCCTCCTGCTCTTCAAGTAGTCTGTTTTTAAATATACTGGCCTGGAATCGATCAACTGCTGCCTCCTCCTTCTCCTAAAGTAGCCTCTCCTCGATAATACTGGCCTTGAATCAATCAACTGCTGACTCCTCCTGCTCTTCAAGTAGTCTGTTTTTAAATATACTGGCCTGGAATCGATCAACTGCTGCCTCCTCCTTCTCTTCAAGTAGCCTTACTGGCCTGGAATCGATCAACTGATGCCTCCTCCTCAAGTAGCCTCTTCTCGATAATACTGGCCTTGAATCAATCAATTGCTGCCTCATCCTCCTCAATTAGCCTCTCCTCAATAATACTGGCCTGGAATCGATTAACTGCTGCCTCCTCCTCCTCCTCCTCCAGTAGCCTCTCCTCGATAATACTGGCCTGGAATCGATCAACTGCTGCCTCCTCCTCAAGTAGCCTCTCCTGGATAATACTGGCTTTGAATCAATCAACTGCTGCCTCATCCTCCCCAATTAGCCTCTCCTCCATAATACTGGCCTGGAATCGATCAACTGCTGCCTCCTCCTCCTCAAGTAGCCTCTCCTCGATAATACTGGCCTGGAATCGATCAACTGCTGCCTCCTTCTGCTCTTCAAGTAGTCTGTTTTTAATTATACTGGCCTGAAATCGATCAACTGCTGCCTCATCCTCCTCAATTAGCCTCTCCACGATAATACTGGCATGGAGTCAATCAACTGCTGCCCCCTCCTGCTCTTAAAGTAGTCTGTTTTTATTTATACTGGCCTGAAATCGATCAACTGTTGCCTCACTCTCCTCAATTAGGCTCTCCTCCATAATACTGGCCTGGAATCGATCAACTGCTGCCTCCTCCCCCTCAAGTAGCCTCTCCTCGATAATACGGGCCTGGAATCAATAAACTGGTGCCTCCTCTTCCTCAAGCAGCCTCTCCTCGATAATACTGGCCTGGAATCAATCAATTGCTGCCTCCTCCTGCTCTTCAAGTAGTATGTTTTTAATTATACTGGCGTTAAATCGATCAACTGCTGCCTCATCCTCCTTAATTAGCCTCTCCTCGATAATACTGGCCTGGAATCAATCAACTGCTGCCTCCTCCAGCTCTTCAAGTAGTCTGTTTTTAATTATACTGGCCTGGAATCGATTAACTGCTGCCTCCTCCTCCTCAAGTAGCCTCTCCTCGATAATACTGGCCTGGAATTGATCAACTGCTGCCTCCTCCTCAAGTAGCCTCTCCTCGCTAATACTGGCTTTGAATCAATCAACTGCTGCCTCATCCTCCCCAATTAGCCTCTCCTCCATAATACTGGCCTGGAATCGATCAACTGCTGCCCCCTCCTGCTCTTCAAGTAGTCTGTTTTTAATTATACTGGCCTGAAATCGATCAACTGCTGCCTCATCCTCCTCAATTAGCCTCTCCTCGATAATGCTGGCCTGGAATCAATCAACTGCTGCCTCCTCCTGCTCTTCAAGTAGTCTGTTTTTATTTAAACTGGCCTGAAATCGATCAACTGCTGCCTCATCCTCCTCAATTAGGCTCTCCTCCATAATACTGGCCTGGAATCGATCAACTGCTGCCTCCTTCTCCTCAAGTAGCCTCTCCTCGATAATACTGGCCTGGAATCGATAAACTGCTGCCTCCTCTTCCTCAAGCAGCCTCTCCTCGATAATACTGGCCTGGAATCAATCAATTGCTGCCTCCTCCTGCTCTTCAAGTAGTATGTTTTTAATTATAGTGGCCTGAAATCGATCAACTGCTGCCTCATCCTCCTTAATTAGCCTCTCCTCGATAATACTGGCCTGGAATCGATCAACTGCTGCCTCCTCCTCCTCCATAATGCAGACAACAAAAAAGAAAGTCCTGCCTAAACAACATACAGTGCAACAAAACCATATAAAAAAACGAAGAAAATTGCACAATTATTTAGAAGTATAACAAAGTCCTTTATTTACATGTACAAAAAAATTGATAAAAACTAGGGAATTTCATGGGAAAAGACACAGATAACATAAGGCCAGAGGGGGAGAAAGATGTGGTAAACCAATGTAAAATTTGAGATTATCAGTGCTGCAATATTATGTGTACCAATTGCAACACTACCATCTAGTGGTCACTAAAATTATGGCAATGACAAGTGTTTAACCTGCAAAGCAGTGACAACATAGATATAGTATAATAAGATATAGTATAATGGAGGAGAGACTGTTTGTAACCCCTCAGCGGCTGGTCAGGTAATAAATAGAGCACCACAAGTAAGGCCCTACAGATTCCAATTACTAAACGACCACACAAGTCAGACAAACCAACACTGAGATCTTACCCCCGTCCAGCCCACCAGCCCGACGTACGTTTCGCTCACTTCATCAGGAGCTCCGAAAAGTTCGCCGTATCGAACCGAACCAAACTTTTCAAAAGTTTGCTCATCCCTAGTCTTAACGATCGATCCAGAGTCCACGGTACCTGCTGGTAGTCCCTATATTTGCTTACTAGCTAATCTTGAATATTGCACTGTGTAAGATGCAAAAAACAAAGTTTCAGCAGCACGAGAAAAAAAATGAGGGTGCAAGTCTCACCAAACCGGACCCAGGTTCTTATGTAATATCCAAGAAGATGTAGGAGACCGCACTTCCAAAAAGAATATCCACTTTATTCACACCAATGCAACGTTTCGGCTATATGTGTGTAGCCTTTCTCAAGCAGTGATACAAAAGCACTCCAGTGTCGGAGTATATATACATGTGTACATAATTAATCAATCAAGTGAAAAAATATATAAACAATGTGAAAAAAATGTAATCCATAGTAGCAAAATAGTGCATCAACACATGATTTCATAGAGAACAAGTAGGAGACCAAACTCTCATGGTCGTAAGTTGTGATAGATATAAGTACAGTGCAGAAACAAGTATGCAAGCATAATGAGGTGACATTCACAGCTGTGATAACAAACAAAAACAAGAATACATACATACAAAGCGCCAGAGCAGGGAATCCACATGGAGAGGACCGCACCGGGAACGCTAGCGTCGCCCGCGGATGACGTCACACTCGGCTCTGCGCCCGGACCACGATAAGACCACATGACATGGGGATGTCACGTGATCAACGCGATCTCGGGCGCATGCGCCGGGCAGTCACCAAGCCAGCAGCGGCACACGCATGCCCAGTGGGGGCCAGAGGAATCAGCCACCATATTGAAAAAGGGAAAACTGCCCTTATGCAAAGTATGGGTCAAAATATTATACTAATGAAGAATATGGCAAAGGCTTAAACGGACTGTAAGCAATGAAAAACTAATATGGGTGTAATTGTGGGCAAAGGTATGGGGAGAATTCATATTAATATATCTAATAAGGAATAATAAGTGCGGACTGACCGGTACCAAAATGGAACATAGGGTAAAAGTGTCACCCAGACCAGAGGGAGCAGCAGGACTGGAGTGCTTTTGTATCACTGCTTGAGAAAGGCTACACACATATAGCCGAAACGTTGCATTGGTGTGAATAAAGTGGATATTCTTTTTGGAAGTGCGGTCTCCTACATCTTCTTGCACTGTGTAAGATGTCATTGTTTCTATTTTTAATGTGTGTATAAGTGATCAACGAGCATGCTCGTCCGAGCTTTGTACTTGATCGAGCATTAGGGTACTCAATGGTACTCGTTACTCGGGCAAGCATCTCGCAATACTCGAGAAAATCTTATCATCCGTTTGGGCGCAAATAAACATGCAGGAGACTCTTTGGTACATCCTGCGATCACGTGGGACCCATACATGTCGATAGCAGCGATTGGTTGGCCAGATCAGATTACCCTGCCATATAAAAATCTCGTCCGCAGAGGCTTGCTTCAGATGTGTGCTGGAAGAGATTAGGGACATAGCTGCAGCTGCACAGGGAGAGCGTCAGTGTAGGATTTAGCGTTCCAGTAGGCAGGGAATACTAGCAATACAATCAAACAGCCTTTTTAAGGGTTTCAAATCGTTTTTTAATAGTATTGCTACAGACTGCTGGCTGGGACTTGCAGTGCAGCTACCACAATTTCAGCAGCACACTGTGGTGATTGGCTGCTGGCAGAAAGGGGACATTAGGTGTTGCATACAGACCCCTAAGAAGTTCTCAGTACTCTTTTGATTTTGTGGCTGGTGGTGCTGCTGTACTACATTGCATTGCTGGGATTTGTAGTACACCTGCATAGAACTTCACTGTTCATTGTAGGGGGGTATCACAGAGTGTGTATAGGTGCAGCCACTACCTGATTGTATAGCACAGCCCCTGAAAACTAGTTGGTACCAAATTGTATTGCAGGGATTTGCAGTACACCTGCATAGAACTTTACTGCCCATTGTAAGGGGGTATCACAGAGTGTGTATAGGTCCAGCCACTACCAGATTGTATAGCACAGCCCCCCAAAACTAGTGGGTACTACATTGTATTGCTGGGATTTGTAGTACACCTGCATAGCACTTCACTGCTCATTGTAAGGGGGTGTCACAGAGTGTGTATAGGTGCAGCCACTACTGGATTGTATCCCACAGCCCCCCAAAACTAGTGGGACCACAAGTATTTTTCCTGATTTCTGTATTTCATACGCAAGGCCTATCTAAGTTCACAATTGCTTGCACAGAGTAAAGGTGGTGTCACAGAGTGTGTATAGGTGCAGCCACTACTGGATTGTATCCCACAGCCCCCCAAAACCAGTGGATACTACATTGTATTGCTGGGATTTGTAGTACACCTGCATAAAACTTCACTGCTCATTGTAAGGGGGTGTCGCAGAGTGTGTATAGGTGCAGCCACTACTGGATTGTATCCCACAGCCCCCCAAAACTAGTGGGACCACAAGTATTTTTCCTGATTTTTGTATTTCATACGCAAGGCCTATCTAAGTTCACAACTGCTTGCACAGAGTAAAGGGGGTGTCACAGAGTGTGTATAGGTGCAGCCACTACTGGATTGTATCCCATAGTCCCCCAAAACTAGTGGGTACTACAAGTATTTTTCCTGATTTCTGTATATCATATACAAGGCATATCTGAGTTCAATAATGTGCAATGTCCATAAAATGGTTAACTCCAGGGGTAAGGCATGGGGTTCCAGGCGATGCAGTTGGCAGAGGGTGTGGTTCAGGGCAGGGTGACACAGCAGCACCTGTTGAGGAGGGAGCAGTGGCACACCGCATACGTGCACTCCCTAGCTTCTTTGCCCAACTCACGGGGTTTCATGGTAGACCGATTTTGAAACCGGAGCAGTGTGAACAGGTGATCACGTGGATAGCGGATAATGTGTCCAGTAACTTATCCACCACCCAGTCTTCCACACAGTCCACCTACGCTATCCAAGAGAGTGGAACTCTTGCTCCCACAGCTCAGCCTCCTTCCCCACAGTCTGGCCCCTCCAGGGAAAGAAGGGATACAGATCCACCACCACCACGCTCCCAGGAACTCTTTTCTGGACCCTTCCCTGAGTCTGAGAACATTTATTACAAATTTATTACAAAATCGTAACAAAGACTGCACAGTGTTTTGCTCATTCTGGAAAGATGAAGCTCAGTGATACACAAATCTGAAAATTGTCCAAAGCTTGCGGCAATATCTTTCTCCTTAAGAGTGTATTATTGGTTTTGTCTGCCCAATCCCTGCCACAGGGGCCTGCAGATCCTTGCACTGTAAGGAGATACATACTCCTCTGGCTGTGAAGGGGCAGAACATGGCAGAAAATTGCCTTTCAAAAACAGGGAAAATAAAATGAAGGAAGCCGACCTTGCACATCTTTCCAAATGAAATATGTGAAGGATCTTCAAAAATGTGCAAACATGTGTTTCTTTTTTTACCAAATAGTGCTACAATAAACAATGCAAACTTTGCTGTCTAATTCTGTGTTTGTCTCTCTCACTCAAGTGTGTGTCAGTATACAGACCTGTGTCTGTCTGCTGGCAGAAAATGATAACAAAACAATAGAGGAAAAAGGGAAAAAAAATCAGACCCTGCTCAAACTATAGAAACAAATAACAATTCTAGTTGTTGGGCAGCACATAATTTAGTACGGCAGGACTTCAAGTGATGATCTCTTTGCATGAGACAATTGCCAGATCCTCAAGGAATTAAAACCAGGATGCCAGAGCCACATCACTACAGTCAAAGTCAAATTGAAAATCAAAACAGCGGTGGGGGGAGAGGTGCAGGGAATGTTACTCCAACTGCTACAGTAAAAGTCAAATTGAAAATCAAAACAGTGGTGGGGGGTGAGGTGCAGGGAATGTTACTCCAGCTGCTACAGTCAAAGTCAAATTCTGTGGGGTAGTGGGACTGGTTTCCGGGGGCCCGCTGATCGCATCCCCGGCAACCAGGCAGCTGTGTGATCTTTTTTTTTGTGTGTAGCCGCGGCCAGGGCCTCCCCCCCCCCCCCCCCCCCGGTCGATCGGCATCAGGTGTACCCTTGATGGTGGCTGACAGTTGGCCTAGCCAGTTAGCTGTCAGCAGCTAGGTTCGTGTCCACTATAAATCCCAGCCCCTGGCCTCACTCCAATTTTTTGTAAGGCTCACTTGCTTCCTCACTGACTTTTAATGGTTCTCTGTGTGCTCACTGCCATGCTGTGTGTGGTATAATTTTTAGAAGGCTCACTGGCTAAAGCTTCTACGTTGGTCACTCACCGCGATGCTGTTTCAGGCTAAATTTTTGGGTGGTTCATGATATACTACCTCTGTTTTAATGGTTCCCTGTGTTCTCACTGCAATGCTGTGTCAGGCTGAGTCTTTGGGTGGTCCATATGCCTACCTCTGTTTTAACCAGGCTGTTGCCCACAATTTGGCATAAAGGTGCCATTACGCAACCTCAGATGCATGCATACATGCTGCCCCTGCTCTTTCCTGTCCATTTCCGTTGTGTTTCCCTCAATTTTTGAGGTAACCGAACTTGAGTCTCCTGTAAATGTGTTCATTAGTCGAAACGAGCACACGAGTATCGAGAAATACTTGTCTCGAGTAACGAGCACCCGAGCATTTTAGTACTCGTTCATCACTAGTGTGTATATGTTTTTAAATATTGTTAATTACTAAGTGAATTTAAAGGCGGAGAAACGTGATGACGACAGGGCTGTGAATAAGCATGTAGTGACATGTGAAACAGCTGTAAGCCTGATAGTTATCCGCTATCCGAGTGTTGACATATTAAGGAATAAAGTTTCCTTACTATTTGCTACAACTTGGTGAGTGCCTCCATTGCCTTCTTTAAAGCTGAATTATCTAAAATTATGTTTATGTACTGTCATCTATTGCATGGATATTTTCTGGCTTGTTTGTTTTATAACCTTGTTTTACTAGGATGGGAAAGCATGGGCACGTGACACTGATCCAAAACACAGGTATATTACCTGGGACCTGTGGGCGTGTCTAGCGCCGGGAGATGCGTAATTAGTTATGCGAAACAGCTGTCATGCTGCCGGGAAGTAACTGGTGTCCTCGTAACCTGCTCTGTTTACTATGGACTTTTAACTTTTATAATAAAGAAAGAAAACTATTTTATTGGTGAGTGCCCTTATACTCTCTCTATTGTTTCTACTTTTGAGGATGATGCAGGGAATGTTACCCCAACTGCTTCAGTCAAATTCAAACTCAAAACAGCGGAGGGGAGAAGTGGTGAGTCACATGATGCAGGGAATGTAACCACAACTGCTACATTCAAATTCAACGTCAAATTTAATTTAGCATTCTTGTCTTGTCCATTTCGAATCATATAATGTGTGAATATTTATTTATTTATTTATTTATTTATATGAGGTTTTTTTGGTTGTTATTTATTTATTTATTTTTTTTATTTACATGTACCCAATATTGGCCCCTGGTACCTTACAGGCTTGTCACATTCAACTCTTACACTTCATCACATCATTATTACATTACTTTTAGTGCACGTGGCACCCCTTTTTTTGGGGGGGTACAGGTGTACCCAATACACATAGTCTTCATTTCATTTCATTTTTTTTTTTTTTTTTTTTTTTTTTTTTCCCTCACACACTGTATATATCACTGTTTTTGCGTGTTATACACACCTAATTTTCTTCTTTTTGCATGGTTTTCTCTTAGACTCACAGTTCCAGCGGACATACCCTTGTTATCGTATTCACTGTAATATATATATTTCTAAACCATACCTCTAAATCCATGGACTCCAATGCGCATAAAAGAACCACCGCCATCATCCCTGACCCTATGAGTATAGATGCCCATGGCTGGATATCCTCATTACTGGATAAAAAAGGTTACATCAAATGCAAGTTCACCTACTTTACTTCCAATCTAAGTAAAGAAGAATTTATCATGGAACTGCTTGTTTGACATACAGACTTTTTCCTCCGTATCATATGGTGAATGGAGATTTTGGGACCTTGAAATAGGTGTTTTTCTTCGCCCTTCCTCCTTCCTCTACAATAATAACAATAATGTTCTGTAAACTTGTGTAAAAATCTTTTGAGCTGATGACTAATTCTTGACACTTTTAGACCATATGGTTTCACTTTTTTGGCCTCTCTCTTGTTGTCCAGGTATATGTGACCATTTGTAAATAGTTGTACATCTATGTAAATATATACTTACTTTGGGAGCTGCCCCTACTCAATCTGACTCTGGGCAGTAATATGCCATGGTTTTTCTATTGATTTGATGTCGTTCATTTGCACTTCCTAATATCGTATGTATCTATATATTGCATATGTGCGCCGTTGATGTTACTGACACATGCTGTTTACACATTTTTTGAATATACTAACAAGGAATCATGTATTAGCAAACGCCGACGCATGCGCATAAAGTTCCTCTAAATGATATACATATATCTTCCATTTTTTGACATGAATGAATATATGGAGGATTGGGTACTGTCAATATTACGGCACATAGCGTATTGATAATTTTTCGTATTACCTTTAGCCTCCCCTTGTATATTGCTTAATTAAGTACGTATATATGTGATAATCCGGCGAATTTGTTTGGAGTATTTTATAATTTGGGATGGTTATAATTCGTATTAACAGTGTCCTAATGACGTCTTTTCTTGTACATATGCGCTATTTTACCCTGGAAACATTACTATAACATGGGGGTAGTGTTTGCGTAGGATATAAAAAAATGTGCAATTGATAATTCGGCGAATAGTGCTTTGATGATGGTTGTTTTCTTGTACGCATGCGCATTTTTCTCGCAATTACAAATTTGGATTATAATATGGAGATAATACTTGACTATGATATTCAATAATGTGCAACTAGTTATATTGTAAATATTCACAAATGTACTACTTTTTGACATAGTGCATCATAGCACATTGCCGTGATCACGTGATTGGTGTACTACTTTTTTTCACATTATAGCGGCCACGTGACCTACATTTGGTCACAATCACGTGACCGGCTTTCTGGGACATGCGTACTGATGTATTGGACCAGACATGCGCATTTGCGCATTGGTTGCGTCGTCGGCGCCATATTGGCCACAATCACGTGACCGGTGCTCCTGGACATGCGCAGTAATGCACCGGTCCGGACATGCGCGTTGGCATACCAGTCACGCCGCCGGCGCCATCTTTGGAGTCAGTGCGGAGTAGTGGGCAGCTCCTATAACACAGGTACCTTTGATCATGTAATAATAAAAATGTTTTTTGCATTTATTTATTAAGCTTTGGGTATAAATAATGATCCCTAACCTTTGGTTATTACCCCTGAGGAAGTCCGGTTGGGCGGACGGAACGCGTGGGGCTCTTTCTCCTCTGACACCCCATCATCACCCTATTATTTATGTTTTCATAGGAACACTCCTTGACTTGGTTTGACCTCTTATATATATATATATACATTTTTTGTTCCTTGGAGATCTCTTTATCCTTTGCCATCCGGTCACATACATATTTTGGTGGTTTATACTATGTATATTTTTGCTATTACGTGTATAGTTTAGGTATTATTTTCACTCTGAGATTGCACTTGCACTTTACCTATATAGGGTGTTTGTTATATTTGAATTGGGGTGTCATTGAGGGTGGTACCATACCTGGTACCCCCTGGCTTGTGGCTTTTAATTGTTTTTAAGTTTTGGGATTTTTTGACCTTTAATATTGTACCTGTCTAAATAAAGTACTCTTATTACATATATATTGGTGTGCTTTGGCTTCTATTGGCATAGCTTCTGTCTTTTGTTGGTTATGATTGTTTATATGCCTACCATTTAGCACCCATTTGCATTATTTAGCTGTGCATGTCCCACGCCTTTGTTTATCTCATATTATGTGTGGATGTCATCTTATAGGTGTCTTCTGCCGTCCTTTCACCAGTACCTTCTACCTTCTTTGGATGTTGTAGCCATTTTGAAGGCAGGATTGACCAGGTCTTGTTAATAAAATTCCGGGGACTGTATTGTTATTTTTCGTCCTTACCTCCAATGATATGTCTCTCACGCACAACTGCATGAGGATGTGAGGCTAAATCTAGCCATAATCTGGCTTTTTTAATTGGATGATTGTATTGCCCATCTTGGTCTGGGTCATTGGTGTCAGGCAAAATTTTTGGGTGGTCCATATGCTACCTGTGTTTTAATGGTTCTCTGTGTCCTCACTGCCAGGCTGTGTTAGGCTAAATTTTGGGGTGGTTCATATGCTATCTCTGTTTTAATGGTTCTCTGTGTCCTCACCGCCATGCTGTGTCTGGCAAATTGTTTGGGTGGTTCATATGCTACCTGTGTTTGAATGGTTCCCTGTGTCCTAACTGCCATGCTGTGTCAGGCAAAGTGTTTGTTTGGTTATGTTCACACTATGTATGAGACCGGCCGTTCCGTGACCGGTGACTTAAGTACTGGCCGGATGATGCCCCAGCATCAGAAACTCCCACAGCATGCAATGAAGCAAGAGGCTGGAGCCGCTCGCTTCATTGTGTGAACTAACAGGGTTTCCTATGGCAGCAATTCACTGAATTGCGGCCGCAGAAAACTGACATGTCAGTTATTTGCGGGTCCTCATGGGATCCCGGCCGGAGCGTATACGATGTGTGTACGCTCCGGCCGGGATCCCATAGAAAGTAAGGCATTGTTCTACCCCGCACAAAGTATGGCCATTGTTGCCGATGGCAACAACGGCCGTACTTTTACGTAGTGTGAACATATTCTTTGGGTGGTTCATATGCTACCTCTGTTTTAATGGTTCTCTGTGTCCTTACCGCCATGCTTTGTCAGGCAAAGTGTTTGGGTGGTTCATATGCTACCTCTGTTTTAATGGTTCTTTGTGTCCTCACCGCCATGCTGTGTCAGGAAAAGTGTTTGGGTGGTTTATATGCTTCCTGTTTTTGAATGTTTCCCTGTGTCCTCACTGCCATGCTGTGTCTGGCTTAATTTTGGGGTGTTTCATATGCTCCCTCTGTTTTAATGGATCTCTATGTCCACACCGCCATGCTGTGTCAGGCAAAGTGTTTGGGTGGTTCATATGCTACCTGTATTAGAATGGTTCCCTGTGTCCTCACCACCATGCTGTGTCTGGCTAAATTTTGGGGTGGTTCATATGCTCCCTCTGTTTTAATGGTTCTCTGTGTCCTCATCGCCATGCTGGGTCAGGCAAAGTGTTTGGGTGGTTCATATGCTACCTGTATTTGAATTTTTCCCTGTGTCCTCACTGCCATGCTGTGTCAGGCTAAATTTTGGGGTGGTTCATATGCTACCTCTGTTTTAATCCTTCACTGTGTGATCACTGCCATACTGTTGTCCATAATTTGACATAATAGTGTGATTAGGCAGCCTCAGAGGCATCCATGCATGCTGCCCCTGCTGTTTCCTGTCCATTTCCATGATGTTTCCATCATTTTCTGAGGTTGACAGGTTTTCACACGACCTTCCCTCTACCGAACTTGGGTCCTCTGCAAAAATGCTTGAGTTTCCCATTGACTTCAATGGGGTTCGTTAATCAAAACAAGCACACGAGCATTACTACTCGCTTATCACTAGTGCTACATCTTTATTGGTATTTTGTTTTTGTATCTGCAGTTACTGACTTTACATCTGTTGGATTATAAACCACTCTTTCCCACCACCAGTTTTGCCTTTCTGTACCCGCCTCATTTTTTAAATCTGATATGTTTCATGTGTGTGGGAACAGACTTTTAATGCTTTTAATTTTCCCAACATGTTGTAATTTCTATTATTAATTACTAATATTTGATTATTTTTTTTCTGCAAAGATTCTCAGCCAATCAGTCCGGCTGCAGTTAATGATTGGCTGAGCGGGCCACCAGTGAGCAGGAACCCAGAAAATCAATTAGGAGCACGACAAGGGAATGCAGGCAGGTAAGCAGTTGCTGCTTATTATTTTCCGGCGTATAAGGTGACTGGGCGTATAAGATGACCCCTGACTTTCAAGAACATTGTCAGGGGTTCGCCTTATACGCCGGAAAATGTTAACCCCTGCCTGACTGCAGCAGGGTATACTAACTGGAGCCCTGCCGCGGTCAGGCAGGGGTTAACTGCAGCTAAAGAAAGAAAAAAAACCAACAGTTAACTCACCTGTGACCCGTTCCCAGCAGCCGCGCATCTCCTTTCCAGTTTCCGGCGCAAGCAGTGTGACATACACTGTCTGCGCTGGAGGTCCCAGAAGCTCTCCCGGACAGCCGAGCGTCTCATTGGAGAAGCTTGGAGATGGTCGGAGAGCTTTGGGAGAAGGACAGAGGCTTTGGGGACTTCCGGAGCCTCTGTCAATCTCCCGAAGCTCTCTTAGCAGCCGAGCATCTCTGAGCTTCTCTGATGAGACGCCTGGCTGCCTGGGAGAGCTTCGGGATCTCCGGCACAGGCAGTGTAACACTGCCTGCTCCAGAAATGAGACGGGAGACGCGTGGCTGCAAGGAACGTGTCACAGGTGAGTTGGTTTTTTTTTTTTTTTATAGTGGTCCCCCAATACGGTAGGGATGCAGCCTTTTTTTTAGCTCCTCCAATGTATGCATCGACCATAACCATCATATAGGACAACCCTCACAAAATATGGTAATTAGTTAAATGTGGCTACATTTGTCACTACATTTACAGAATGAATGTTGAGAGAATGCAGGGCCACAGACTATGATGATACAAAGTATCTCAGTGGATTCCGCTGCAAACTCATTACATGTAAACGCACCCTTAGTCTATGTTCCCACTATGTAAAAATAATGTCCATTTTTCATAATAACAGCTATTATTGTGTGAACTACGATCGTTGTTCAGGAAGTAATGAATAAAACACAATAATTATGAAAGACGGGTGTAATTTTTACATACTGGGAACATAGTCTTAGGCCATGTTTATACTATGTAAGAGAACGGCCGTTCTGAAAAGATAATCCTGGATGATCTTTAGCCCTGCAGAGTTCTGATGCGAGCGCAACTGTGTGCGTGTGTGCGCCCGCATCAGAACTCTTCACAGCACACTATGGAGCGAGCGGCCGGATCCGCTCACTCCATAGTGTGCACTGACATGGCTTTCTGCGGCCGCTATTCAATGAATATGAATGACTGTGTATACGCTTCTGCCGGGATCCCATAGAAGACTAAGCAATGTATCTTTCCGTAAAAAGTTCGGTAGTTGTTGCTGATTGCAACAACGGCCGTACTTTTACGAAAAGATACGTTGTGTGAACATAGCCCTACTCTGTATTTTGGTGTCATTTCTGAAACATCCTCCTGCTGCTTTATTTTTAGACAGATAAGATTGCTTTTAGGTTTGGCAGCAATTTTGCATATTTCCCCCCAAAATGTTCAAATCATATACTTTAAAAGGTTGATGCAGGATTAGAAAAAAAACACCTTGCCCCCCCCCCAAATAAATAAATATATATATATATGCACCTTGGTTTAAGAGTAACTCGGTTTAAGAGCGTTTTGGTTTAAGAGCTCACATTTTTTCAAAATTGTGACTTGCTTTAAGAGCATTGCTTTGGTTTAAGAGCTCCCTGTACTGGGTGGGAGCGCAAGTGGCGGAGGGGCATGGTCTGTATAGCGGGGTCTACAGCACTGTACTCTGACCCAGGAAGTCTCCCTCACCTTCCAAATCATGGCAGATCCACTTCAGGCTGGGGCTTGCATCAGAGGACAGGACGGTGGAGGTAATCTCTCCATAGCTGTAACCCCTCTCTCCCCGGACAGAGAGTGCTGCATGTATGTGCCCACATATGTCCTGCTCATTCCTTCATGTTTTTTTCTGCAGTCTCTGTCCGCCCTTGTGTTTCCCATCCTTTCCTTTCCTGTACAGTAACTTATAACATCACATATTCTGCTGTATCTGAATGTTTGTTTCATCTGTTTTACATGTTATTCAGAATAAATAATTTTTTGGGGTGTGGAACCAATTTTCTGCATTTCTATGATTTTTTATAGGAAAATTTGCTTTGGTTTAAGATTTGGATTACAAGTGCCGTCCCGGAACAAATTATGCTCGTAATCCAAGGCACCACTGTACATATACACACACACACACACAGTCAAAACTTATTAAACAAATGAAATAAGCTATTCTTAGTGTACATTTCTTTTTACAGTATTAGGCCATGTTCCCACTTTGTAATTCTCCGGCTGTTCTGTGACCCGGCCGGGTCACAGAACGGGCAGTGTCAGATCATTGTCGCATCCGTGCGCATCGCATCCCAATTCACCAGAGCCACACACTCCATTGTGTGAACTGACAGGTTCTCTGCGACCACTATCCAATGAATAGCGTCAGTTTTTTGCTGCGCCGCTAGAGATCCCAGCTGGAGTGTATACAATGTGTATACACTGCGGCCAGGATTCCATAGACTGTAGCACTATGTAAGTTTCATATTAATTGCAGCCGTTGTTGCAAATCTGCAACAATGGCCGTGATTTACTGTATACGAAACGTAAGTAGTTTGAACATAGCCTTAGGCTGGGTTCACACACAGCATTTTTGCTCAGTGTTTTCGTCCTCATATTGCAACCAAAACCAGGAGTGGATAGAAAACACAGAAAGGCTATAATCACACACTGTTGAAATTTAGTGGATGGCCACCACTTAATGGCAAATAATGGCCGTTATTTCATAACAATGGCCGATGCTTTAAAATGACGCCAATTATTTGCCATAAAAGGACGGCCATCCACTAAATTTCAACAGTGTGTGAACAGAGCCTTTCTGTGTTTTCTATCCACTCCTGGTTTTGGTTGCAAAATGAGGACGAAAATACTGAGCAAAAATGCTGTGTGTGAACCCAGCCTTACCCACTATCTCCTGTTTATTAACATTCCAGAGAAAAGACAAAAAATAAAATAAAAGTAAATAGATAATAAATAAATAAAAAATTGTCAATGTTATTCAGAAAGATTTCTCTGGATCAGCTGCATCCAAATGGGCCTGCATTCCAATTAAAATCAAGTGATGTTCATCCGGCCAATACTGCAGTATCAGCCAGGTGAACATCTCTGACATGTTAATACCCTGTGTGAACATGGCCTAAGACTGCATTCACACTTCCCGTGTTCGCTCTGATAAGCACAGATGGCACAGCCGGGGAATCCCTGTACTGGAGTGTTCCCCGCATGGCATGATGTATTAATATCATACCAGAAGTGGGAAACTGAATGATCCCTGTGCGGCTCAGTCATTAGAATGCAGCAGAGGTTCAAACTGTTTCCCAGTGTGATATAAATACATCATGTCGTGTGGGGAAACACTCCAGTTCAATGATTCCCCGTCTGTGCTGTCCGAGCTTCACCACTTTCCCATCCATCCATGTCCCTGCTTGGGCTCAGCTTCCAACTGATGACAAGTAAGCAGGGACAGGGGTTGGGAGTTTCTGCACTTCAGGAGATTATTCTTGGAAAATAAAAGCATTTTTCTATGTTCTGGAAGCAAATACAGATATATGAAAGGGACCATGTGTCTCCTTGAGTGCACAGTTATCTAATAGTGTCAGCAGTTTGGAATGTGAATTACAGATAACAGATTCACTTTAAGTATAGTTAGTAATACAACCTATATATACAAAATAATTATAGTAAATACTTACAGCAAACACTGTAAACTTGATGTGAGAGAAGGGAGCAAATAGAATCTTCACCCTGTTTTCTATGAAGCTGATGTTAGAAGAGCATAACTATATATAGGAGTCCCATGTGATCCCTTCTTTGGGGGTGGAATTCAGGAGAACGTATGACCTTGTCTTAGTCATCTGATACGAAATAAATATTAGTTTCTCATGCCTTTTGATAAAACATGTGGGCTAGATTAATTACAGCTGGCATGACTAGTACATGTGGTTTACCTGCCACCATGACTCCCATGGCACCTAAAACTTCTAATAGATACAATAAATTGTTTCTGGTGCACAAGTCTCTGGTCGCCAGACCCAGGCTTACAAATTCACAGAAAAAGTGTAAAGAGGCGGCACTCCGGTTAAAGTAAAAAAAGCAATGTGTTTTATTAAAGTGCTTGAAAATCCCTATATTGTAAACCGTATTTATAGTGCTTGAAAATCCCTATATTGTAATCCGTATTCTTCTTCTTCTTCCGTTTCTTCTTTTTCTTCCAGCTATTTTTCTGCGCGTAATACAGCCCGAACCGCTTTACACACAGACTCCGTTCAAACTGCGTTTCGCAGCCCTCGGCGGTGTGTGGTGTGCTATCTATTTTTCGTTTCGATCAGATTTGTCGTTTTTTAGAAATTTACGTTTAAAGACCCCAAATTTCCCATAGAAAATAATGGCCCATTGCAAATAATGGCCACACTCTAACCGCTAACAGCCAATCACAGCACATATGCAAATAGCTGAAATATAGCAGCCAATAGGAATTCTAAGGTCTCATCAGGCATGTATCACAACATCCACAGTCACATGTCCACTATTGGCCAATAGAAGATGTAATACATGGAAGGTCCTTAACGATTTTGTCTCAATGACATGAGTAAGATTGTTATGGTAACCGAGCAATGATCTTTACCATTATAAGTACCCAAGTTGCTCTTAAAGGGACCCAGGTCACCCTTAAAGGAACGCAAGTCGCTCTTAAAGGGACCCAAGTCGCTCTTAAAGGGACGGGAGCCATGTTGCTCTTAAAGGGACCCAAGTCGTTTTTAAAAAGGACCCAAGTCGTTCCTAAAGGGACCCAATTCGCTCTTAAAGGGACGGGACCCAAGTCGCTCTTAAAGGGTCCCATGTAGCTCTTAAAGGGATCCAAGTCACTCTTAAAGGGACGGGACCCAAGTTGCTCTTAAACAGACGGGACGCATGTTGCTTTTAAAGGGACCCAAGTCACTCCAAAAGGTATGGGACCCATGTCGCTCTTAAAGAGACCAATGTCGTCCCTTTAAGAGCGACCCGGGTCCTTTTAAGAGCAACCTGGGTCCCTTTATGAGCTACCTAGGTCCCTTTAATAGCGACCTGGGTCAGTTTAAGAGCGAAATATGTCCCTTCAAGAGCGAAATATGTCCCTATAAAAGCGACCTGGGTCCCTTTAAGAGCGAAATGGGTCCCTTTAAGAGCGACCTGGGTCCCTTTAAGAGCGAAATATGTCCGTTTAAGAGCAAAATGGGTCTTTTTAAGAGCGACCTGGGTCCCTTTAAGAGCGATCTGAGTCCCTTTAAGAGGGAAATTGGTCCCTTTAAGAGTGAAATATGTCCCTTTAAGAGCAAAATGGGTCTTTTTAAGAGCGACCTGGGACCCTTTAAGACCGAAATTGGTCCTTTTAAGAGTGAAATTGGTCCCTTTAAGAGCGACCTGGGTCCCTTTAAGAGCGAAATGGGTCCCTTCAAGAGCGAAATGGGTCCCTTTAAGAGCAACCTGGGTCCCATTAAGAGCGAAATATATCCCTTTAAGAGCAAAATGAGTCCCATTAAGAGCGAAATTGGTCCCTTTAAAAGCCACCTGGGTCCCTTTAAGAGCGATCTGGGTCCCTTTAAGAGCGAAATTGGTCCCTTTAAGAGTGAAATTGGTCCCTTTAAGAGCAAAATGTGTCTCTTTAGGAGCAAAATATGTCCCTTTAAGAGCAAAATGGGTCCTTTTAAGAGCGACCAGGGTCCCTTTAAGAGCAAAATGGGTCCCTTTAAGCTGAAATTGGTCCCTTTAAGAAAGAAATTAGTCCCTTTAACCCTTAGGCGACCCTGGACGTACCCTTACGTCCAGGGCCGCCTCCCCGCGTTCAGAGCGGGGCCGCGCGGCGGCCGCGCTCTGAACCGCCGCATTCCCGGATGCCTCATGTAGCCTGGGATCGCGGCTATTAGCGGGCACGGTCCGATCGCCGTGCCCGCTAATCAGGTAATCGGAGGCAGCTGTCAAAGATGACAGCTGCCTCCGATTACCGGCTGCATATGATCGGTGGTGGTATAGTGGGGAGATCGCTCCTCCGGGACGTTGTCCCGGAGGAGCGATCTCCGATACTGAAGCCGGCCGGGGACCGCTCCAAGATGGCGCCATCCCCGGCTCGGCACTCGTTTGTTTCCGGCTGCAGCAGCCGAAAGCAAACGAGTGCCAATCTCATGGATCTCTACAGCATATCTATGCTGCAGAGATCTCAATGAGAGATCACAGTGTATATACTAGAAGTCCCCCAGGGGGGCTTCTAGTATATGTGTAAAAAACAAAAAAAAGTGTTGTTAATAGTAAAAATCCCCTCCCCTAATAAAAGTCAGAATCACCCCCCTTTTCCCAGGTTTTAAATAAAAGTAAGCAAATAAATAAATAAATAAACATGTTTGCTATCGCCGCGTGCGTAATCGCCTGAACTATTAATTAATCACATTCCTGATCTCGCACGGTAAACGCCGTCAGCGCAAAAAAAAAAACAAAGTGCAAAATTGCACATTTTTGGTCGCATCAAATCAAGAAAAATTGTAATAAAAAGCGATCAAAAAGTCGTATATGCGCAATCAAGGTACCGATAGAAAGATCACATCATGGCACAAAAACTGACACCTCACACAGCCCCATAGACCAAAGGATAAAAGCGCTATAAGCCTGGGAATGGAGCGATTTTAAGTGACGTATATTTGTTAACAATGGTTTGAATTTTTTACAGGCCATCCGATACAATATAAGTTATACATGTTACATATCATTGTAA
Source organism: Dendropsophus ebraccatus (assembly GCF_027789765.1). Taxonomy (NCBI): domain Eukaryota; kingdom Metazoa; phylum Chordata; class Amphibia; order Anura; family Hylidae; genus Dendropsophus; species Dendropsophus ebraccatus. The sequence goes on along the minus strand of NC_091465.1, from coordinate 73,198,845 downwards.
TTGTAACGACTTGAGGAACATATATAACAAGTCAGTTTTACCCCAAGGCGAATGGCGTAAAAACACATACCCCCCAAATAAAAGAAATGCGTTTTTTAATTTCAATTTCACCACACCTTGAATTTTTTTCTCGTTTTACAGTGCACTTGACGCAAAAAATAAGGGCTCATGTGGGTTTCTAGGTGGTAAAATGCAAGTGCTATGGCCTTTTAAACACAAGGAGGAAACAACGAAAATGCAAAAATTGAAATTGGCCGGGTCCTCTAAGGGTTAAGAGCGACCTGGGTCCCTTTAAGAGCGACCTGGGTCCCCTTAAGAGTGAAATGGGTCCCTTAAAGAGCAACTTGGGTCCCTTTAAAAGCGACCTGGGTCCCTTTAAGAGCAACCTGGGTCCCTTTAAGAGCGATCTGGGTCCCTTTAAAAGCGACCTGGGTCCCTTTAAGAGCGACCTGGGTCCCTTTAAGAGTGATCTGGGTCCCTTTAAGAGTGATCTGAGTCCCGTTAAGAGCGAAATGGGTCCCTTTAAGCGTGAAATTGGTCCCTTTAAGAGCAAAATATGTCCCTTTAAGAGCGAAATATGTCCCTTTATGAGCAAAATGGGTCCCTTTAAGAGCGACCTGGGTCCCTTTAAGAGCAATCTGGGTCCCTTTAAGAGCGAAATGGGTCCCTTTAAGCGTGAAATTGGTCCTGGGGTAAAATTGACTTGTTATGCATGTTCCTCAAGTCATTACGATTAAAACGATATATAACATGTATAACTTATATTGTATCGGATGGCCTGTAAAAAATTCAAACCATTGTCAACAAATATACGTCACTTAAAATCGCTCCATTCCCAGGCTTATAGCGCTTTTATCCTTTGGTCTATGGGGCTGCGGGAGGTGTAATTTTTTGCGCCATGATGTGTTCTTTCTATCGGTACCTTGATTGCGCTTATACGAATTTTTGATCGCTTTTTATTACAATTTTTCTTGATTTGATGCGACCAAAAATGCGCAATTTTGCACTTTGGGATTTTTTTTGCGCTGACGCCGTTTACCGTGCGAGATCAGGAATGTGATTAATTAATAGTTCGGGCGATTACGCACGCGGCGATACCAAACATGTTTATTTATTTATTTATTTATTTACTTTTATTAATAATCTGGGAAAAGGGGGGTGATTCAGACTTTTATTAGGGGAGGGGGCTTTTTACTATTAACAACACTTTTTTTTTACTTTTACACTTATACTAGAAGCCCCCCTGGGGTTAGGGTTATTCCCCTGGGGTTAGGGTTATCCCCCCCCTGGGGTTAGGGTTATTCCCCCTAGGGGACTTCTAGTATATATACTTTGATCTCTCATATAGATCTCTGCAGCATAGATATACAGCAAAGATCAATGAGATAGGCACTCGTTTACTTCCGGCTGCTGCAGCCGGAAGTAAACAAGTGCCGAGCCGGGGACGGCGCCATCTGAACGCTCCCTAACAGCATCAGGGCGTAAATATACGCCCTATGTCGTTAAGGGGTTAAAAACGAAATGGGTCCCGTTAAGCGTGAAATTGGTCCCTTTAAGAGCGAAATATGTCCCTTTAAGAGCGAAATGGGTCCTTTTAAGAGCGAAATGGGTCCCTTTAAGAGCGAAATCGGTCCTTTAAAGAGTGAAATTGGTCCCTTAAAGAGCGACCTGGGTCCCTTTAAGAGCAAAATGGGTCTCTTTGAGAGCTACCTGGGTCCCTTTAAGAGCGAAATATGTCCCTTTAAGAGCAAAATGGGTCCTATTAAGAGCGAAATTGGTCCCTTTAAAAGCGACCTGGGTCCCTTTAAGAGCTACCTGGGTCCCTTTAAGAGCGATCTGGGTCCTTTTAAGAGCGAAATGGGTCCCTTTAAGCGTGAAATTGGTCCCTTTAAAAAGTAAAATTGGTCCCTTTAATAGTGAAATATGTCCCTTTAAGAGCAAAATAAGTCCCTTTAAGAGCAAAATGGGTCCTCTTAAGAGCGACCTAGGACCCTTTAAGAGCGAAATGGCTCCTCTTAAGCGTGAAATTGGTCCCTTTAAGAGTGAAATTGGTCCCTTTAAGAGCGACCTGGGTCGCTTTAAGAGCGACCTGGGTCCCTTTAAGAGCGAAATGTGTCCCTTTAAGAGCAACCTGGGTCCCTTTAAGAGCGACATATGTCCCTTTAGGAGCAAAATGGGACCCTTTAAGAGCGAAATCGGTCCCTTTTTAGAGCGAAATGGGTCCCTTTAGAAGCGAAATGGGTCCCTTTAAGAGCGAAATGGGTCCCTTTAACAGCGAAATGGGTCCCTTTAAGCGTGAAATTGGTCCCTTTAAAAGCGAAATGTGTCCCTTTAAGAGCGAAATATGTCCCTTTAAGAGCATAATGGGTCCTTTTAAGAGCGACCTGGGTCCCTTTAAGAGCAAAATTGGTCCCTTTGAGCGTGAAATTGGTCCCTTTAAGAGCAAACAGGGTCCCTTTAAGAGCGACCTGGATCCCTTTAAGAGTGATCTGGGTCCCTTTAAGAGCGACCTGGGTCCCTTTAAGCGGCAAATTGGTCCCTTTAAGAGCAAAATTGGTCCCTTTAAGAGCGATCTGGGTCCCTTTAAGAGCGAAATGGGTCCCTTTAAGCGTGAAATTGGTCCCTTTAAGAGTAAAATTGGTCCCTTTTAATAGTGAAATATGTCCCTTTAAGAGCGAAATAAGTCCCTTTAAGAGCAAAATGGGTCCTTTTAAGAGCGACCTAGGACCCTTTAAGAGCGAAATGGCTCCTCTTAAGCGTTAAATTGGTCCCTTTAAGAGTAAAATTGGTCCCTTTAAGAGTGAAATTGGTCCCTTTAAGAGCGACCTGGGTCGCTTTAAGAGCGACCTGGGTCCCTTTAAGAGCGAAATGTGTCCCTTTAAGAGCAACCTGGGACCCTTTAAGAGCGAAATCGGTCCCTTTTTAGAGCGAAATGGGTCCCTTTAGAAGCGAAATGGGTCCCTTTAAGAGCGACCTGGGTCCCTTTAAGAGCGATCTGGGTCCCTTTAAGAGCGAAATGGGTCCCTTTAACAGCGAAATGGGTCCCTTTAAGCGTGAAATTGGTCCCTTTAAGAGCGAAATATGTCCCTTTAAGAGCGAAATATGTCCCTTTAAGAGCAAAATGGGTCCTTTAAGAGCGACCTGGGTCCCTTTAGGCGCGAAATGGGTCCCTTTAAGCGTGAAATTGGTCCCTTTCAGAGTGAAATTGGTCCCTTTAAGAGCGAAATATGTCCCTTTAAGAGCGAAATATGTCCCTTTAAGAGCAAAATGGGTCCTTTAAGAGCGACCTGGGTCCCTTTAAGCGCGAAATGGGTCCCTTTAAGCGTGAAATTGGTCCCTTTAAGAGTGAAATTGGTGCCTTTAAGAGCGACCTGGGTCCCTTTAAGAGCGACCTTGGTCCCTTTAAGAGCGAAATGGGTCCCTTTATGAGCGAAATGGGTCCCTTTAAGAGCAACCGAAATATGTCCCTTTAAAAGCAAAATGGGTCCCTTTAAGAGAGAAATCGGTCCCTTTAAAAGCGACCTGGGTCCCTTTAAGAGCGATCTGGGTCCCTTTAAGATCGACCTGGGTCCCTTTAGGAGTGAAATGGGTCCTTTTAAGAGCGACCTGGGTCCCTTTAAGAGCTACCTGGGTCCCCTTAAGAGCGACCTGGGTCCCTTTAAGAGCGACCTGTGTCCCTTTAAGAGCGACCTGGGTCCCTTTAAGAGCGACCTGGATCCCTTTAAGAGCGAAATATGTCCCTTTAACCCCTAGACGACCCAGGACGTAGAGTTACGTCATGGAAGTCTGTCCCCAGACGACCCTGGACGTAACTCTACGTCCAGGGTGTTTCTCTTGCTATAATGCGCGCTCCGGAGCGGAGCGGGCTTCATAGTAGGTGGGGGCCGGCTGCAGTGAGCAGCCAGGACCTCACCGGTAATGACACGCGACGCGACAGCGGCGTTTAAGTGTAAGTGACAGGGGGAGTCCCCTGTCACTTACCGATCGGGACCCCCGCAGTGTGACTGCGGGGGTCCCGATCGTTGAAACGGACCGCCGAAGGTCTCTCACCTGCCTCCGTGGGGTCCGATCGGTGATCTGCTGCACTAAGCCTGCACAGGCAGGCTCATTGTAACAAATAAGCCATTACATGGCCTTGTAGATAGAAAACTGAAAGTGCTAGAGCTCTTAGAAGGGGAGGAGGGAAAAACGAAAACACTAAGATCACAATTTGCGCGGTCCACTGGGTCATTTTGGGCCTGGTCCTCAAAGGGTTAAGAGCAAAATTTGTCCCTTTAAGAGCGAAATTGGTCCCTTTAAAAGCGACCTGGGTCCCTTTAAGAGCGAAATAGGTCCATTTAAACGGGAAATTGGTCCCTTTAAGAGTGAAATTGGTTCCTTTAAGAGCGAAATATGTCCTTTTAAGAGCGAACTGGGTCCCTTTAAGAGCGAAATGGGTCCCTTTAAGCATGAAATTGGTCCCTTTATGAGTGAAATTGGTCCCTTTAAGAGCGACCTGGGTCCCTTTAAGAGCGACCTTGGTCCCTTTAAGAGCGAAATGGGTCCCTTTAAGAGCAACCTGGGTCCCTTTAAGAGCGAAATATGTCCTTTTAAGAGCAAAATGGGTCCCTTTAAGAGTGAAATCGGTCCCTTTAAAAGCGACCTGGGTCCCTTTAAGAGCGACCTGGGTCCCTTTAAGAGCGATCTAGGTCCCTTCAAGAGCGAACTGGGTCTATTTAAGAGCGAACTGGGTCCCTTTAAGTGCGATCTGGGTCCTTTTAAGATCGACCTGGGTCCCTTTAAGAGTGAAATGGGTCCTTTTAAGAGCGACCTGGGTCCCTTTAAGAGCGACCTGGGTCCCTTTAAGAGTGACCTGGGTCCCTTTAAGAGTGACCTGGGTCCCTTTAAGAGAAAAATATGTCCCTTTAAGAGCTAAATATGTCCCTTTAAGAGCGACCTGGGTCCCTTTAAGAGCGAAATGGGTCCCTTAAAGAGCGAAATTGGTCCCTTAAAGAGCGAAATTGGTCCCTTTAAGCATGAAATTGGTCCCTTTAAGAGCGACCTGGGTCCCTTTTAGTGTGAAATTGGTCCCTTTAAGAGCAAAATGGGTCCTTTTAAGAGCGACCTGGGTCCCTTTAAGAGCAACCTGGGTCCCTTTAGGAGCGAAATAGGTCCCTTTAAGAGTGAAATTGGTCTCTTTAATAGCGACCTGGGTCCCTTTAAGAGCAAAATGGGTCCCTTTAAGAGCGACCTGTGTCCCTTTAAGAGCAATCTGGGTCCCTGTAAGAGTTAAATGGGTCCCATTAAGAGCGAAATGGGTCCCTTTAAAAGCGACCTGGGTCCCTTTAACCCCTTGCCGCAAAATGACGTTTGGGGAACGTCATGTAAAGTAGGTAGTTAATGCAACATGACGTTCCCCAAACGTCATGTTGTTCCTGCCTCCCCCCGCTGTCTGTAAGTGAGATCAGGCAGCGGGAGGAGGCAGTATCACACCACATCCTCCCTCTGCCCGGAGGGGAGCCGCGCTCCCCCCGGGCAGTTAACCCCATAAACGCCACGGTCGATGCGACCGCAGCGTCTATGGGGGAGATGTGATGTTTGCCACCGATCGGGCGGCGGGAGGAGGCTGCAGCACGTTGCCTCCTCCCGCCGCCACTGTCACTGTGTCCCCCGGCCCCCCTTCCCCTGCCGCCGGTACCGGAGATCGCCGCTATCAACGTTATAACGGCAATCTCCGGTACTGGCGCCGCCGACAGCTTTTATCTCCCCCCACTGTGAATCCACGGTGGGGGGAGATGAAAATGTAATAACCAGACCCCAGATCAGCCCCCCTAGTGCCCCGATCACTAACCCGCTCCCTCCCCGGGCGGCCATCAGATCCAAGATGGCCGCCCCCATCCCTGCGAACAAACGATGTTTGTTCGCAGGGATGGAAATGAAAAAATGATCAAAGCCCCATGCTCTCCGCCACCGGAGGTAGCGGAGAGCATGGGGCAGTGATCGGGGACCCCCTGTGGGGTCCCGGAACAGGCGATCGGCGGTATATACTATATACCGCTGATCGCCTGTTCCCAGTGCTGCCAGCACTTTTTATCCCCTGTCACCATAAATCATTGGTGACAGGGGATAAAAAGTGTTACAGTGTTGCCCCCCAAGTCGCCCCCCACCCCCCCAGTCACCCCCGTCCCCCAGTCACCCGCCCTTCCCCATATACTCACCGGATCCATGGAGCTCCTTCCTCTTCGGTGTCCTGGCTGGTTATGAAGTGCGCATGCGTTCCACAACCAGCCAGCTCTGAAAATTTAAAGTGACAGAGACCAATTTGGTCTGAACTATGATTACTGTGATAGAAAATATCACAGTAATCATAGTAATACAGTGAAAATGAATGTGTAAAGTACAAAAAGTGACAAACATACAAAAAATAAAACACACACTTTTTATTATAGTAATAATTGCAGTTTACTCCCAAATTACCCCTACCCCCCCCCCAGATTACTCGTAACCACCGCACGTTGCCCATAACCGCCCCAGGTTGTCCGTAATCACGCCAGATTGCACGTAACCACCGCAGGTTGCCCGCAACAACCGCACATTGCACGTAACCACCGCACGTTGCCCGTAACAACCGAACATTGCCCGTAACCACCGCACGTTGCCCGTAACCACCGCACGTTGCCCGTAACCACCGCACGTTGCCCGTAATCATGCCAGATTGCACGTAACCACCGCACGTTGCCCCTAACCGCCCCAGGTTGCCTGTAATCACACCAGATTACCCGTAACCACCGCACGTTGCCCTTAACCGCCCCAGGTTGCCCGTAATCACACCAGATTACCCTTAACCACCGCACGTTGCCCCTAACCGCCCCAGGTTGCCCGTAATCATGCCAGATTACACGTAACCACCGCACGTTGCCACTGACTGCCGCACGCTGCCACTGACCGCCGCACGTTGCCACTGACCTCCGCACATTGCCACTGACCGCCACACATTGGCACTGACCACCGCACGTTGCCTCTAACTACCGCACACTGCCTCTAACCACCCCAAATTGCCAGATTGCCGTAACCAACCCAAATTACATATAAGCACTTCAGTTTATCCATAACCCACCCAGATTGTCCGTAACCACCCCACGTTGGCCGTAACCACAGCAGGTTACCTGTAACCACCCCAGATTGTCTGTAACCACCGCAGATTACCCGTAACCACCTCCAGATTACCCGTAACCACCTCCAGATTACCCGTAACCACCCCACATTACCTGTAATCTAATTTTTTTATTGTATTTTAGTAACTGCGCTATTCTAATAACTGTTTCTAGCTGCGGTTTTGCTCCAGCAAATTGGCGCTCCCTTCCTTCTGAGCCCCTCTGTGTGCTCATACAGGGGTTTATGCCCACATATGGGGTACCGTTCTACTCAGGAGAACCTGCATTACAGATTTTGGGGTACATTTTCTCTCCTGTTCCTCGTGAAATTTAGAAATTTCCAACTAAAGGAACATATTATTGGAAAAATTCGAGTTTTTCATTTTTACTGTCTACTTTTGAATACTTTCCTCTAATACCTGTGGGGTCAAAATGCTCACCACACCCCAAGATAAATTCTTTGAGGGGTGTACTTTCCAAAATGGGGTGACTTATGGCGGGATTTTACTCCGCTGGCACTACAGGGGCACTGCAAACGCACCTGGCGCTCGGAAACGTCTTCAGCAACATCTGCACTGAAAAAGCTAATTGGCGCTCCCTTCCTTCTGATCCCTGCTGTGTGCCCATAGAGTTGTTTATGCCCACATATGGGGTACCGTTCTACTCACGAGAACCTGCGTTATAAATTTTTGGGTACATTTTTTCTCCTGTTCCTCGTGAAATTTAGAAATTTCAAACTAAACGAACATATTATTGGAAAAATTCGAGTTTTTCTTTTTTACTCTCTACTTTTAAATACTTTCCTCTAATACCTGTTGGGTCAAAATGGTGACCACACCCCAAGATGAATTCTTTGAGGGGTGTACTTTCCTAAATGGGGTGACTTTTTGGGGGGTTCTATTCTGCTGAAACTACAGGGGCACTGCAAACGCACCTGGTGCTCAGAAACTTCTTTAGCAAAATCTGAACTGGAAATGCTAATAGGCGCTTCCGTTCCGTTCCGTTCTGAGGCCTGCTGTGTACCCATACAGTGGTTTACGCCCACATATGGGGTACCATTGTTCTCAGGAGAACCTGCGTTACAAAATTTTGTGTGCATTTTCTCTCATGTTTATTATGAAAATGAGATACTTTAATCTTAACAAATATATTATTGGAAAATTTCTGTTTTCCATTTTTTTACGGCCTAATTATGAATACTTTCCTCAAGCCTGTGTAGGGTTAAAGTGCTCATTATACCCCTAGATTAATTTTTTAAGGTGTCTAGTTTCCAAAATGCAGTCACTTATGGGGTTTCCTGTATACAAGCATCCTAAATCAACTTAAAAATAGAACTGGTCCCTAAAAAAAAAAAAAAATCAGTTTTGGAAATTTCATGAAATTTGATAATTTGCTGATACATTTCTAAACCCCGTAACACCCTAAAAAAGTGAAGTATGTTCACGAAATGAAATCAGAATAAAGGGGACATATTGATAATGTGACTTACTAACTAATTTTTGTCATGTGACTTTCTTTTTTAGAAGCAAAGAATTTCAAAGTTCGTAAAGTGCAAATTTTTCATGATATTTTGATGTTTTTCACAAAAAAAACCACACAAGACAGTGACCAAATTTTGCCACTAACATAAAGTACCATATGTTACAAAAAACAATCTCAGAATCGCTAGCATACGTAAAAGCATCACTGTAAGCGCATACAGTGAGACAGGTCAGATTTTGAAAAATGAGCCTGGTCATTAAAGTCCAAATAGACTTGGTCTCTAAGGGGTTAAAGGGATGTCACCCAGGGTTAAAGTTTCTCTTAAAGGGAAGTCACTGTAAAGGGGTGCTCTTTTCAAGCACTATGTAATTCGCTGGAAATGCAAATCTAGTTCACCAATCAAATAGCGACGTTTCGATCTTCTCAATTAGATCTTTTTCAAGCAGTGATACAATGGTGTAAATGGCGGGTATATAACATGGTAACCACTCCCATCATTCAACCCCCAATTAGTGAAATCATGTTAATTTGCATATGTAAACAATATCTATATGTGTTAAAATGCAATGTGAATCAGTGTTATATTATCATAATACAGGTAAGTATACTCAATTCATGTGATTAAATATGACTGATCAACAGTATCAATAGTGAAAATTCCAAATAACTAAATCATCTAGTTCATCGGCAGTTAATGGAGGCGGGCCGTCACTCACCCAACACTCTAGCAATCAGCTGTTCACTCTCTCGGATCCATGCTGCAATAGTGTTTGTAAACAATGGCACGGAGCGTGCGCGAGGTGAACGCGAATAGAACGGGTCAGGTATGGTGGCGTCATCGGATCCGGACAGCATCAGGGAGCCGCGCATGCGCTCTAGGTCCAATATACTTACTCAATTGCTGACGACCCCGGCCGCCATCTTGGGTCGCCAACGTCATCTTCGGGAGGCCGGTCGGACTGCTCCAGCCGTCCCTCGTGCCGACCCTCCTCTGCCACGCCATGGGCTGCTCAGCCGCGATTGGCACTGCAATACATAAATGACATAGTCCAATTTGCATGTCAAGTGAAATCTCAGTCTATACTGTTTTTGCGTGTTGGGGTGTACAAAAGTATCACCCTTCACCATAAATTCAGTTTTCACATTTCATACACAGGTAACTATCTGGCTTCAAAATAGAGGGCAAATCCAATTTTTTGGGGGGAACAGTCAGCATGAACCAATTTATCACGTAGAGATTGGGCTCTTTTATATGAAAAAAGAGGGAGAGATTTTAATAGTGGTATCTCAGGGTAATAGCATGCAATGATACCCCAATGTTTTCTAATAATAGTGGCAATATTAGGGCTATGCTCATAATAAACAGACACAAATGGTATCCTGTCATCCTTCACTGTTTTCCTTGTCTCATGTCCGGTCACATTCCCTTTTATCTTATCAACACTCCGTTTAACCAGTCGACCAGGGTATATCCTTTTCCTAAATTTGTTACCCATCTTGTCTAGACGTTTCTCATACAGTGTAGGATCATCAACAATACGTTTATCACGTAACAACTGGCTATAGGGGAGTGACTCAACCATCTTTCTAGGGTGTAGACTGTCATACCTTGACCACTGGTCATACCTTGTCATACATGTCCCCCCTCTCTCTCTCCTCTCCTGTAAAGCAGCGGGAGAAGAGAGATAGAGAGAGCGGGGAGACGCTGAATCACAGGAGGATGTGCACCTCCTTGCAGTGGGGACCGGGGGACATCCGGGGGACACCCGGGGGAAGGGGGTGTGCTGGGGTAAGCTATGCGGTCCTTGGGGGGGGCACTAGTCTGGGATCTGCTTTCTCGCGCAGGGGGGTAGCGGGAGCAGCGGCACTACAATTGTCAGCAGCCCCGTCCCATGCACCATGGACGGGCTGCTGGCACTTCTGATGGGGGAATTGTGGGGTTTATAGGGGGGGTGGCTGGTCTGGGGTCTACTGTCGCGGGGGGGGGGGAGAGTTGCGGCAGCCGCACTACAAGTGCCAGCAGACCCATCCCATGCACCTTGGACGGAGCTGCTGGCACTTGTGATGGGGGTAGTTTGGGGGTCTTTAGGGGGTGGGGGTGTTAACTGGGGGGCTGCTGGCACAGGGCAGCTGCACCACAAGTGCCAGCAGCCCCATTCTATGTGCCATGGATGGGGCTACTGCTACTTGTGGTGCAGCTGCCCCCGTGCCAGCAGCCCCATCCTATGTGCCGTGGATGGGGCTGCTGGCACTTGTGATATAGTTATTCTTACTATGTAATTTCTCCATACACTGCGCCCCCTGATGGGCGCTTCATAGGAATTACACCCAGCCCTGCTCTGATTCGTGACGTCACGGTTTTGTAGGAAAATTGAAGCCTGCCTGATCTACTTAATTGAGGGAAATAGCACTTTATGTGCATTTCCCATAATTAGTGTATATTAGAAATTTGTCCAACTTTCTTTATGTAATAACATGTAAAAAAAATACATTTTGCCTGAACTTCTCCTTTAAGGACCGGGACAATTTTCAATTTAGCTTTTTCGTTTTTTCCTCCTCGTTTTCTTAGAGCCAAAATATCATTTATGGGGTGAAATTAGGGGAAAAAATAAAATTTTGCAAATTGTGGGGGATTCCCTGTTTACGTATTGCACATTACAGTAAAACTGACATTTTATCTTTATTCTATATATCAGTCTGAATACAGGGATATGCATTTTACATAGCTTTTCTAATGTTTTACTATTTTTATTAACAGTGTCATCACAATGGCCCTTTTTTGACTCTTATTTCTATTTTTTCACAGACGGGGCTGTATGGGGTGTCATTTTTGCGCCATGGTCTCTAGTTTTTATGAATACCCTATTTCTGTAGATGAGACATAATTGATCAATTTTTATTCATTTTATTTTAAATAAAATGTAATAAAAATAATCAATCCTGTCTTTTTTTAACCGCTTTTTGTTTACGCCATTCACCGTGCCCTATTTCTGTAGATGAGACATAATTGATAAATTTTTATTCATTTTATTTTAAATAAAATGTAATAAAAATAATCAACTGTCTTTTTTTTAGCGCTTTTTGTTTAGGCTGTTCACCGTGCGGGAACAATATTGATTTATTTTATTAGATCGGACGATTACACACGGTATATTATATTTATACTTATTTTTATGTGTTTTATTTATAAAATGGGAAAGGGGGGTGATTTAAACTTTTATTGGGGGAGGGGCTATGTTATGTTTCAACTTTTTAAAAAAAAAATTTACACTTTTTTATGTCCCCTTAGGGGACATTAACATTTTTACATTGTATTTCTTACACTGATCATTGCTATGCCATAGCATTGATCAGTCTTATTTGCGATCATTGCATAGAGTCTGCCTGTGCAGGCTCTACACATGGATATTAACAAAAAATTGTTTAGAGAAAATATATATAATTCTCTATTAAATTAATAATTTAATACATAGTACAAACATGGGATAAAAATGCACAGTGGTATACAACTGGAGAAGGGGTAAGATCTCAGTGAGGTATATATGTATATATGGGAAAGTATAACTGGACAATTAGATCCAAAGTTTTAATACTGTATAAGAGAGTGCTAATTATTCTAGCGCCCCCTAGTGGTCACCCAGTGTATGGCACAAGACTGTAATTTGTCATTAGTAACCTCCTATATATGCTGGACCAGCGGGTAGGGCAACTATAATAGTATATATGGTGGGAAAAAATTAAAGAACTACCACTCTAATGCCCTGCAAAGATGAAACGCAGAGGCAAAAAAGTAAAGAGGAGGAACAAAACAGCCAAACACTAAAGCAGACTCATAGGGTGAACACCAATTACCACTCACTCAATGACATCTCCAGCACAAACAGTGCAACATACGTTTTGCTCACTCATCAGGAGCTAAGATTTTATTGTAAATTGCAAATTCATGATTTTGTGGCAGACTTTTTTCTTTTGGCTTCTATACAGAGATAGCCAATCTGTTTGCCGGCAGTAAGGTAAGAGACCTCCGGCAGTCAGATAGAATGATCGGGACCCCCGCAGCAAAGCTTCTGTCACTGATGTAGGTGCAAGGGTTAATGGCGGGCGGCCGCGCGATCGTGGCGATGCGTCATTAACAGTGAGGACCTGGCTGCATATAGCAGCCAGTGCCCACATGCTTTGAAGTGAGCTCCTGAGCTCACTTCAAAGCACCACCGGTCTTCATGACGTACGGGTACAGCATGGGTCCTTAAGTGACAGGATTCCATGACGTACCCGTATGTCATGGGTTCTTAAGCGGTTAAAGGAGAAGTCCGGCCAGACCCATTTTTTTTTAGCAAATGCTGGAAAGGCAGAGGATAAAAGAAATAACATGCCGTTACCTCCCCTGCTCCAGCGCTGGTGGCCGCATACCACTGCTTTGGTCTCCAGGTTCCCAGCCACTTCCTGGTCTGAACTGGAACCCGGGTTGAGATGTGCGAGGTCCGCTCAGCCACTTGGCGGCTGAGGCGGGACCCCACTACGGCCGTTGACTGGCTGAGTGAGCCTCACATGTCACAACCCGGAGACTGAAACGTCAGTATGTGGCCGCCATGCTGGAGTGGGGTAGGTAGGAGCACTTTATTTCTTATATCCTCTCCAGCACTTGCTAAAAAAAATGGGTCTTTCTGGACTGTAACCATATGTTAATGCAAAATGTTGCAACTTTTTCCATCAGTCTATATTGTTATTTCCCCCCTATAGTATCTTAATGCAATATTGTTTCTAATTTTTTAGATTTAATAATATTAAAGTATTGACATTCCATTACAGAATTTTTTTTTTCCAGAAAGAATATTCTAATCCCCAGTACAGCAGATTTTTTTTTTCCTCTCAGAAAAAGCATAACGTTTTTGATGAATTGATGTTTATAAAAAACATTCGACTGAAATCTAAAGTCATTGTTATTGTGAGAATCGCATCTTTTGTTCACTATTGCATGTTGTGAGGCAGTCAGGGGAAAGGTGGTGGATGGCTCACATATTCTAGGTTCCTCACATAAACATGTTATAGGGCTCCATGTATCACTTGAAATAGGATCTCCTTGTTATTTAAAGGCGGTCACATTACGTCACATAAACTGCCAACTCCTGCTGCTCCAGTCTGTCCCACAGCTGCAGCAATTTATGTGATGTGACCAACATCACCAACTTTACAGAGACCTGAACAGGCCATGCTGTAGTAAGTGCAGAGAAAATGCACTATAGGTGTGTCTCCCATAATAAGTGTCTATTTGTAATTTTCATAACTTTTGTTGGGCAATAACATATCTTAAAATTATTTTGCCCGGACTTCCCCTTTAACGACTGTTCTACTTTCCTACTACAGATGTACATTTTAACAAATATCAGGTCAGAGAATATGGAGCAGACTCAGGAGCTGATCCCACTACATACCCAGCAGGGAGTGGTTAATAACTGCAGCTTACACCTCCTGTCTGCAGAAGGGATTGTTGGTAACCCTGACCCTGGTCGTTTTACCCCTCCCCATCTGCAGTGGTCACTCAACATTATGTTTATAGATGAGCGAATTTACAGTAATAACCAAGCAAAGGGCATCACTAGGCTCAGCCATTGGCTTGCCGGCTGCCTTTGAACTCTGTGCTGCTCTTGTCTGGGTGCCTTGAAAAGCTGGATCCAAACATGGGAAACTGGGAGAAGTGTCCCAGAACTGAATCCACCTTTTCCAGGCATCAGAAGCAGAGCGACACAAAATTCAAAGGCAGCTACCTGACAAGCCAATGGCTGTGCCTAGTGAAGCGTTTGGCTTTGCCAATATTGTAAATCTTCTAATCCTTCACTAGATGAACAGTGATATCAGGGGGTTGGACATAGTAAAAAAGTGCCTCTCAGTTTTATTCCCCAACCAGTGCTTCCTCCACAGTTTAAAAAAAAGACCGTGGCCCCGGCTTCCCCGCGCCGGCGCCATACTATGCATGGCCAATGCTTTAAGCGAATGTACTGTACCTGATATACCAAGCAAAACATGCAGGACATGCACAACCCAAACAATATATTAATTGATTGGGTGCTATAACTGGCATAAAAAAAGTGAAACCCAATTACATGTGAAGTTATCACCAAGATCAGCTAGGAACAGGGACAAGACAGGGTGTTAACTATAGATCCCCACGCGTTCTGTCCACCCAACCCTGAGGAAGTCCGGTTGGGCGGATAACTTCACATTTAATTGGGTTTCACTTTATATGTTTGATCACTGCAACACATTATTCATTGGAGTTTATATTCACAGGGTTTTCATTATTATTGTTTTGTATCAGCTTTGCATTGGAACAGAGTGCCTGATTTTTTTTTACATAGGGGTGTCATTATGGATGACACTAGACCTTGTGTCTCCATGGTTAGTCTTTTTAAGTGGTTTTAATCTTGGGACTGTCTTTTGTATAATTTTTTGGTATCTGTTGGAATAAAGTACTTATATATTTTAATTTATTTATGATATCTGGTGTGCTAATTTACTATATGGCATATCTTTCTCTGTGTCTTTGGTTCTGTACTGTATCTAATGGTACATTTGCTTTAACATTTACCATATGATGTCTCCCACTGGTTGTGTGAAACTGCTACAGTGTTGAGTATGAACACTTCTCATTGGATAATGCCTGTGAGCTATGAGTCATATGTTACATTACTTGTGATGGCTGTTACTAAACCACAAGCTGCTACAAAGCAATCACCTAGTGCCCTGAAGCTATTACAGGATCAGCTGGGCTGTTTTACATTGTACAATAAAAGATACTTTAACTAAAAATGCTTTTATAAACAGAAAAGGAGTTTTTATTAGTTTTACACAGAAAAAAACTGAATATTTGCCACTGTCATTTCAATAATTCCATGGGAAAACTAGTTTTTGATGTAAAATAATTACATCTATATCATAAAAATCAAAGTCTGTCTGTCCGTCTGTCCCGTATAGACTTCTAAATGTCTGAACTGTTTGACCCCAAATTTGGCACACAGATACATTGGGTGCCCGGGCAGGTAAGAGCAAAGGTACCGTCTTCAGCAGATGTACAGGAGGGGAGGGGGAGGGGGAAGAGCGCCCCATAGAGATGAATGGGAAAATCTCCTTACTGCACGCACAGGTGATATAATTAGCTGCAGCAGACACAGCAGTTGTGAACTTTAGTAACCAATAGGATTACTGCTTTTATTTTCATAGGGAGCTGGAATCTGAATGGTTGCTAGGGAAGCTGCATCACAATATATCCACAGAAATAACTGGTAGACCCCCTACTCCATCTATACAGTACATGTATACAGAGCCCCTACTCCATCTATACGGTACATGTGTATAAGGCTCCCTACTCCAACTATACAGTACATGTATACAGGACCCCCTACTCCATCTATACAGTAAATGTATACAGGGCCCCCTACTCCATTTATACAGTACATGTATACAGGACCCCCTACTCCATCTATACAGTACATGTATACAGGACCCCCTACTCCATCTATACAGTACATGTATACAGGAACCCCTACTCCATCTATACAGTACATGTATACAGGACCCCCTACTTCAGCTATACAGTACATGTATACAGGGCCCCCTACTCCAACTATACAGTACATATATACAGGACCCCCTACTCCATCTATACAGTACATGTATACAGGACCCCCTACTCCATCTATACAGTACATGTATACATGACCCCCTACTCCATCTATACAGTACATGTATACAGGGCCCCCTACTCCAACTATACAGTACATGTATACAGGACCCCCTACGCCATCTATACAGTACATGTATACAGGACCCCCTACTCCATCTATACAGTACATTTATACAGGACCCCCTACTCCATCTATACAGTACATGTATACAGGACCCCCTACTCCATCTATATAGTACATGTATACAGGACCCCCTACTCCATCTATACAGTACATGTATACGGAATCCCCTACTCCATCTATACAGTACAGTTATACAGGGCACCCTACTCCATCTATAGGCTAGGTTCAGACGCTGTAACTGTGCGGCTGTATTTGCGGCTGTAATTGTGCGGCGGTATTTTTGGTGGTTCGTGTGTATGCTTGGAAGTATAGGATATGCGGCTGCACAGTGCACACTATGTCTGAATCTACGGCCCTATCGTAAACGGACCCGTAAAAAATGAACAAGACCATTGTTTGCGGCTGGACATGCGGCCGAGGATTGACAGGCAGTCCGTACGGAGTACTTCAAAAATAGTCGGCAATGATGCCGCATGCCGATGCCTCTAATAGTTAATATATTAAATTACTAAAACACATTTTCTTTGTAATAAAGACACTTTCGTTGTTCAATAATTTATTTCTAACGAATCCATCATTTTGCAATTAAATATACTGTTAAAATAAATATATATATATAAATAAATGTATATTTATCTATATATTTATTTTTTGACAGTATATTTAATTGCACAATGATGGATTCGTTAGAATTAAATTATTGAACACCGAAACTGAATTTATTTCCACGAAAATGTGTTTTATTAATTAAATATTAATTAGTACAGGAAGCTCCATAAGCCGTTAATTCATATTCCCGGCAATAGAGCATTCTGTACTAATCATCACTTAACTTTAATTAAAACATCAAATGTTTCTTCTAATTATGTTATCACAATAGCATTATTAGAAGAAACATTTAGAATTATATGTGCGCTCAGCTGATTGGCTGATCGGCTCAGCGCACATATAATGAGCCGGTCCGCAGTACAGTGACTTCATTGTGCTGCGGACCAGCGAAGAGGACACATCGGGGTGAGTATAGAGCTCTCCCAACCCCTCCCCTGCACTGCACCCCTCCCAGCAAGGAAGGGGGGGGTCACTTAACCCCTTCCTTGCTGGGATGGGTGCAGTCTGGCATCAGTCTGGCCCCCAAGGGGTTAAGGGGGATGCAATACATCCTCCCTTAACCCCTTGGGGGCCAGACTGTAAGCAGCGATCTGTAAAGATGCTGCATACTGTAAGGAGCACAACACCGCACACAATGATGGGTGTTGTGCTCCTGTTTGTGTTTTTTTTGTGTGTTTCTCCCTTTTTGTTTTTCAGATATCGGTATCCTGGGGATTACGTCGGATTCCGTGGACTACGTCGATGACCAGCGGTTGTTGTTTTAATTTTTTTAATAAAATGGTCAATGAGGGGTGTGGGGGTGTTTTTATTTGAATAAAAAAAATTTTAAACTTGTGTCTTGTCTTTATTTCTTTACCTTATAGACTTAGTAGTGGAAGCCGTCTAATAGACGGAATCCATTACTAAGTTGGGGCCTAGTGTTAGCCGGTATAAAATGGCTAACACTAACCCCCCATTATTACCCCAGTACCCAATGCCACCAGGGGTACTGGGAAGAGCCGGGTGCCAGTGGTCCCGGAGCGTCAAAATAAAAAAAATAAAAAAAAAAACGCATAGGGTCCCCCCTATTTTTATAACCAGCCGGGTTAAAAACCAAACGACAGCAGCCTGGTAACACCAGGGTGGGAAGAGCCATTGGTTTAGGCCCTCCCCAGCCTAAATCTTACCAGCCTGCTGTTGCCCGGTCCAGGAGCGCCAATTTCGACGCTCCGGGACCACTGGCACCCGGCTCTTCCCAGTACCCCTGGTGGCATTGGGTACTGGGGTAATAATAGGGGGTTAGTGTTAGCCATTTTATACCGGCTAACACTAGGCCCCGACTTAGTAATGGATTCCGTCTATTAGACGGCTTCCACTACTAAGTCTATAAAGTAAAGAAATAAAGACAAGACACAAGTTAAAATTTTTTTTTATTCAAATAAAAACACCCCCACACCCCTCATTGACCATTTTATTAAAAAAAAACATTAAAAAAACACTGGTCATCGACGTAGTCCACGGAATCCGACGTAATCCACAGGATACCGATATCTGAAAAACAAAAAGGGAGAAACACACAAAAAACACACAAACAGGAGCACAACACCCATCATTGTGAGCGGTGTTGTGCTCCTTACAGTATGCAGCATCTTTACAGATCTCTGCTTACAGTCTGGCCCCCAAGGGGTTAAGGGAGGATGTATTGCATCCCCCTTAACCCCTTGGGGGCCAGACTGATGTCAGACTGCACCCATCCCAGCAAGGAAGGGGTTAACTGACCCCCCCTTCCTTGCTGGGAGGGGTGTAGTGCTGGGGAGGGGGTGGAGAGAGCTCTATACTCACCCCGATGTGTCCTCTTCGCTGGTCCGCAGCACAATGAAGTCACTGTACTGCGGACCGGCTCATTATATGTGCGCTGAGCTGATCAGCCAATCAGCTGAGCGCACATATAATTCTAAATGTTTCTTCTAATAATGCTATTGTGATAACATAATTAGAAGAAACATTTGATGTTTTCATTAAAGTAAAGTGATGATTAGTACAGAAAGCTCTATTGCCGGCATATGAATTAACGGCTTATGGAGCTTCCTGTACTAATTCATATTTAATTAATAAAACACATTTTCGTTGAAATAAATTCAGTTTCGTTGGTCAATAATTTAATTCTAACGAATCCATCATTGTGCAATTAAATATATTGTCAAAAAATAAATATATATATAAATATACATTTATTTATATATCTATTTATTTTAACAGTATATTTATGTGCAAAATGATGGATTAGTTTAAATTTAATTATTGAACAACGAAAGGGACTTTATTACAACGAAAATGTGTTTTATTAATTCAATATATTAACCATGAGAGACATCGGCATACTGCAGAGGATCGCAAACCCCGGTAATAGCAATTCATGTAAACTGTTTCCCTGCTTTCCCAGATGCATCCAGAGGTGTTTGCATCACTTTCTTAAGATTTTATTTGTTATTTTTAGTTGAACCAGATTTCCAAGTAAATGACATATGTTTTGAGCCGCATGTCTATTTTTTCCCACGGCCGGAGTTTCATCCGCACATTTACAGCCGCATAAAAAATACAGCCGCACAGTTACATAGTGTGAACCTAGCCTCAAAGCCCATGTGCTGCTAGGACAGTGGAAACCCCCCACAATTGACCCCATTCTGGAAACTACACCCCTCAAGGAATCTAACAAGGGGTGCAGTGAGCATGTGGACCCAACTGGTGATGGCCACATATGTAGAACATGTGCTTTAAAAATAAAAAAATACAATTTTTTTTCATTTTCACGACACAAATGTGCCCTTCACCAGGGGGCCATATCCCCACTTCACCCCTTGTTAGATTCCTTATGAGGTGTAGTTTCCAGAATGGAGTCAGTTTTGGGGGGTTTCTATTGTCCTTGCAGCACAGAGGCTGTGTAAATGCAACATGGAAAGCCTCTAATGGGAATGGGTCAATGTCTATTTAGTTGGGGAAAAGGGACAATTTTTAATTTATTTGGGGGTATTAGGCCAATTATTAGTTTATACGATTGAAAAGGACAGGAGTCCATCAAATTGAACCTGTGTTGATCCAGAGGAAGGCAAAAAACCCTCGTGAGGCAGACGACAGTAGCCTCATCACAGGGAAAAATTCCTTCCCGACTTCAAAATGGCAATCAGAATAATCCCTGGATCAGGGTGACCCCTGAAATAGGAATAAGGGAAAAAATTTAGAACATGTAGAAATCCAATGACGTGTGGTACGCCTTGAAGCGATCCAGTATGCAGAGGTCGGGGTGATCAGGACAGGTGTCACACTGGAAAAAGGTGTCCTTCCTGATCCTCCTATTATGGCACTTCTTCTGGGAACTCCAGTTTTCCAGTGTGTGGGACATCACCTGGAAAATGTTGTCCTGGAGCGATACGGGGTCCTTCATATCCAGACTCGCTGGGTCCGCTCCATTGTCATCTCAGCCAGTCTGCAGGGTTGCTCATTGTCCTGTGTAAGAGGTGGCACACACCATATGGCACCACTCACACACAGACTCTATACGACTACCTCCAAAAGTAGTCTGAGTGATATATTTTCTTGGCTTGCTGTGATCTGTAGTGCAGCTATCTCAGTCTTGACTGTGCAGTGTCCATAAAATGGTAAAGCCCAGGGGTAAGGGTCGAGGATGAGGGAGTGGGGTTCCAAGCGATGCAGTGGGCAGAGGACGGGGTTCTGGGCAGGGTGACACAGCACCTATTGAAGAGGGAGCAGTGGCACACCGCAGACACTCACTCCCTAGCTTATTCTCGCAACTTACTGGGTCTCAGGGTACACCGCTATTGAAACCGCAGCAGTGTGAACAGGTGATGATGTGGATAGCGGATAATGTGTCCAGTAATTTATCCACCACCCAGGGTACCCATGCTCAATCCTTGGCTGTTGAGCGTGTATGGTCTGAAGAGGAGGAATTAGTGGTGGAGGAGGAAATTGAGAGTCATCCTATTGAGGAGAGGGAATTCTTACATGTTGGGACCCTGGTGCACATGGCTGACTTCATGTTAGGCTGTCTTTCCCGTGACCCTCAGGTTAAAAACTTTTTTTGACAACTCCGATTATTGACTGTTCACCCTCCTGGACCCTTGGTTCAAGCAGAACTTTTCCACTCTCATTTCTGCTGAAGAACAAAGTATGAGAGTGAATCAATATCAACAGGCCCTGGTGCAGAAGCTTGAAGGCTGCCTCATCTACCTTGTTCTCACCACCATGCTGTGTCAGGCATAATTTATTATTAGGATCCTTGTGTTGTTCATTTCAAACCATATAATTTATGGATATAAACTTGCTGTGGGTGTCCAATGCCATCCTTTCATTTTGTAGCTGTTTTAAAGGCAGAAGTCAGCAGCTCGGTAAAGGCCACTTTATCGGCTGTTTTTTCAATCTTTGATTTCAAATTTCAAATCAAATCAACTTCAATTCAAGTGCTATTTTGCAGGGCTGTCAGGTCGTCTATTGTATCTCCAAGATACACGTCACAGCTAAAAGGAACAGAGAGTGAAAATGGTGGAAAAAGTCACTGTTTAGCAGGCAGGATCAATCAGGTTAGTAGAGGCGGTAGTAGTGGGTGGTTTTTCCTTCATGGGGGTGTGGGGCTGATTCTAGCTATAATCCGGCTATTTTTATTGGATGATTGTTTTGTTCATTTCATACCCTGTTATTGATGGATACAAACTTGAATAAATAAAAAAAAAAAAAGAAATCAAACTTCAAACTCAAAAGTTAAACTAATTTGAATTCAAACTAAAATTTTAATTAAAACTCAAAAATCAAAATATAGTTCAAATTAAAAAAAAAAAAAAAAATATTCGGTTGCCAGAACAGAAGCAGTGGGGAGAATTGGTGAGTGACATGATACTGGGAAAATTACCCCAACTGCTAAAGTTGTCAGGGGGTGTCATGCCCCAGCCCTGATCAGTCTAGTAACTCAAAAAGACAAGTCAGTTATTAAGGGGGGGAGGTCAGCTTGTCAGGCACTGGCAGTGAACACTCTCCAAGGCCTTTCACGTTCAAAGTGACCTTTGGGCCTTTGACCTTGGTCGCATGTGACTTGTTCATCTTGGTCTGGGTCAGCACTATTGTCTTGAGGTTGGCCACCAGGCGGTTGTCCAGAATTTAGTGTAATTTTGCTGTTTTCTGATAATTTATGTGATGTTTCCATCATTTTCTGAGGTTTCCAGGTTTTTAGGCAACCTTCCCTGGGCCGAGCTTGGGTCCCCTGCAAAAATGCTAGAGTTTTCCATTGACATCAATGGGTTCATTACTCTAAATGAGCACCTGAGCATCGGGAAATATTTGTCTCGAGTCATCTTACTTACTAGTCATCAGAGAAATAGAGTTTGAAAAAGACTATTTCTTTGACACCTGTGGGGTTAGTTTGGATTCCTGCTCGTGCTCCAAAGCCAGCAATCTGGGGTTTATTATTTTGGGGGGCTAGGGTCCAGATGGGGTCCCTTTCCTGGGGGACGGGGGTCGGGATGGGGTCACCTGTCTGCGGGGTGGGGGCGAGATGGGATTGCGTGCCTGGGAGGAAGCCCGAGGCATCCTCCTTGAACGCCTATGTGGAAATTCATCACTGCATGATGATGATGATGTGGCTGTTTCGGTGTCAGAGGCAATAAGCGCGTATGCCTGCTCCGCCGAAAACACCCTGTGGGCAATCTTTATATGGGGATTAGTATATGGGGTATGTAAATGTGTAATGTAGTGTAGTGTAAAACTTTATTTCATGTAGTGTAATGTAGTGTCTTTTACGTTTTTGTTTTTAAAAAAAAAAACCTACGCCAACAAAGCAGTTGCTGGTAAATGCCGCACTTATATGTGGCACTTATCAGCAGACAGTGGCGGTAGAATATAGGGGGGAAGAAAAGCCCCTACGCCAAAAA
Source organism: Dendropsophus ebraccatus (assembly GCF_027789765.1). Classification (NCBI taxonomy): domain Eukaryota; kingdom Metazoa; phylum Chordata; class Amphibia; order Anura; family Hylidae; genus Dendropsophus; species Dendropsophus ebraccatus. The sequence continues at coordinate 73,175,901 of NC_091465.1, read as the reverse complement.
GGAGGAGTTGCTGATCAGCTGGGCACTTACGTGCAATGCTGATGAGCACTCAGAGGTGGGCGCGTAAAAAAGAAAAGAAAATTGGGAAAAAAACCCACTCTTCTTACCCTTAGGCCACTGAGCAGTGTATAATATAGACTGATCAGCTGCTAGGGAGCAGAAGAGCGAAGCTGCCGAAGATAGACCCCGGGAAGAAGAGGACGACATGGGACCGCCAGATCTTAACTCGGGATGCCTGGATCAGGTGAGTATTGTGCACTACACCACACACACCTGTTCTGCCCCCCTCAGCTCCCTAGCTGAAGGGTTTAAAACCAGGCAAAACTTTATTTTAACACTTTAATCGCCGAGATCGAAAGGCCTATCATGGCAATCGTGGGGGTGGCAGCATCACCATCTTTTTAGGAGACAGCACCAATCGGCATTGCTTTCCGGGTCACTGATGATCCGGAAAGCTGTTTTCAGATGCTATTGACTGCTATCTGTACTGATCAGCCAATAGCAGCGATCGTCTGCACGGGGGGTGTAAATCGCCCCCTGTGCCGACGAGCAGAGATGGCATGCTATACATTATAGCAGCCATCATTACCCGATCCCTGTGTGTGTACACACAGTGATCGGGTAAACTGCGGGCATAAATGTATGCCCGTTTGCACAGGCTGCGGGGGCATACATTTACGCCCGTGTTCGTTAAGGGGTTAAAGAAGCATGAAAGTAAATCTTTATCATTTGCAAGAAGAACCATTAAAGATGTTGAGATATAGTGTGTCAAATAACATTCCACTGTCTTTTGCCATAAGAAGGCCATATAGTACTCAAATAAAACCTGATGAAGTTTTCCTTCTTATGATCCTATGAGCCTTTTGGAGTGAAAAAATGTGGATACACAGCATAGATCAGTATATGCAATCTAATAAGTGCATGTTTTACAGTAAAAAAATAAGTGTTAAAAAAAATAAGTATTTAAAAGGTTTTTTTTTTTTTTTTTTTAAACGCTTATAAAAAAAAAAACAAATAAAAGTTTAAAATACCTCCGTGCCGGTTATAAAAATAAAAATGTGTAAAAACAAAACAAAACTAAACATATTACATATCGTAGCGTGCGGAATTGTCCAAATTTTCTCTTACACCAATATGATATTAATAAAAACACACACATGGCACAAACAATGACACCCTAACCAGCCCTGTAGGTGGAAAAATAAAAGCGCTATGGCTCTTAGAGGGCGAGGAGGAACATTGCATTAATTTGACCCGGACATCCGTGCATCGGTCATAAAGGGGTTAATTAGGTTTTTCAATGGATGTTAATAAATCATTGTATCTTATCTAATATTTATGTGAGTTGTTTAATTTCTTACTACTGTGACATGTTATTGGTGGGGATCTGGGTGCTGAAACCCAGAAACCCCTAAAAATCTTTATACCCCTCTATCAGTGCTGTGTGGAAATAAATGGGCACATGTCACAGCAATCAGTAACCCCCACCGATCAATACTTTTAATTTGTTACAATGATATATGAGATGTTTATTACATTCATAGTTACCCTTTAGTACCATAACAAGAACAAAGAAAAGGAACATCAGACATCAGGTAGCAAGTTGTTCTGCAAAGACACAGATCAAAATGTAACTGTACATCAGAATTGTTTTCCAGAAAACCACTAATGTATTTCTTACACACCCATTGACTGACAGCTCCAGCTATGTAGCGAATACATTTAAAAAGTAATAGCTGCCATATGGGTGTCCATATCACATAACCCCCCCCCCCTTACTGCAATGATGTTTCTCTTTTGTTTAGTTTTGTTTTCTTAACAATGCATAATACCTGTCTTTTCTTTATATCATTTATTATTACCAGGTCGTAGTCTACGGAGATTCAAAAAAGGTTTCAGTATTTGTTAACGGAAAAGGCATTTGCAGCGTTAACCATGACTTAAAAGTCTCTGCTATTGATGTTGTTGAAGTTACTGGAGACGTCAAGTTCAAATGTATGTACGTGTAACTTTCAGCAAAATACAAGAATCGGTCCATAAGGAGCCTTTACCAGATCCATCATTGTCTCCATATCCTAAGTCAATGATAGAATACACTGAGACATGTTGGTAACAGTACAATTACATTTGATTCATGATCTTTCTTTCGGCTAACGTTTTCTTGGTTTACGCTTCCATAATATGATGACAGGATCGGCTTCTCTCGCCCTCCTTATCCCATCAGTTATAGACGTCTCCAGCATTACATGAGCTTTATAGTGGGAATTTTCACTGTTTAGCATTTCTGATCTTATATATGGTTTCCAATGACTTCCTCTGGGGCGCTCTTATGGTAAACCGCTATGTCTTTCTATTCTGTGCTACATAATCTCCTCCTATAAACTATGACATGGATTGTATTTCACCACACAATAAATGCATTGAATCACATACAGTATACCGTCTCTGGTGCTTTTGACTATTGAAAAAGGCTGTTTCTACTACATTTTTTTTTTTTTTTTTTAGAAAAGAACGGACGCTGATTGCAATGAAATCAGTGTCCGTTCTTTTCTGCAGTAGCGGCATTGCTAATTTCCAACTTTGTTATTTATTTTTTTTTTTTTTTTATCAATGATTTATTTTAAAAATTTTAACATAAAAACATAATTTTGGCTATCAATAGCCATAGTCACAGGTCTATCAGGCAGGAAGAATTTATCAAGGTCAGAAAAAGAGACATAAACTCAACAGAAAAGAAAAACAGGTAAATATGACTTCTGTCGGAAACAAAATTAGATTGTCACCAGGGTACAAGACCCAAGAAATTCCTCAGCTATCAGCAATAACCATCAATATGTGTAAACAAACACAAAAAAAAGAAATAACGTCATGAACATAAAAAGGAGGGACAAGACAAACATAGGACAAGAACCCACAAAAACCACAAGAGGGAAGAAACAGGAATAAGTCGGTGAAGGTCAGAGGGATAAAAATTATTTCTATTTAAAAATCTGACTGTTTCTGTACTTATCAGCTGCTGTATGTTTTGCAGAAAGTGGTAAATTTTTTCCAGCCTGACACAGCGTTCTCTGCTGCCAACTGTGACATGAAATGTCCAGAGCAGAATATATATTTTCTATGGCAATTTGCTACTGCTCCGGACAGTTCTTGTCATGGAAAGAGGCGGCAGCAGAGAGTACTATATAAGACTGGAAGGAATACACCACTTTCTGCAGGACATACAGCAGCTGAAAAGTACTAAAAGGCTTAGGCTATGTTCACATGACGTGAACACCCGGCCGTTCCGTGACCCCGGCCCGGTCACGGAACGGCCGGTCTTAGCCCGAATCATCCCGGCCGGTACTTAAGTACCGGCCGGGTGATCTTTCCGGCCGCGGAGCTCTGATGCAGGCGCATCAGCACGCGCCCGCATTAGAGCTTCCTATAGCGCACAGTGAAGCAAGCGGCCGGAGCCACTGACAGGTCTTTCTGGGGCCGGAATTCACTGAATTACGGCCGCAGAAAACTGACATGTCAGTTTTATCCGGCGCTGCATGGGATCCCGGCCGGAGCGCATACGATGTGTGTACGCTCCGGCCGTAGTTTTACGTGGTGTGAACATAAGACAGACAACCTACAAAGTCCTGCCTACATAAGTGTGCTGTGCAACAACAGACCCATAGAAAACCAAAACACTTGCACAACAAATACAAATATACAAAAAGTCTTTATTGAAGCGCAATCAATTCATAAAAACAGATAAAATGACATATGGGATGTTCCATGTTGACAGAGGTCAAAACCAGAGGGGGAGGAAGACAACAGTGTGGTATCATGAGGATAAATAAGAAAATGAGAAAATGGTTGCTACAATATAGTCATGTCAAATCACTGCCATCTAGTGGTCATTGCTGATTATGGCACAGAATACAGGCTTCCAAAATTAGAAAGCCAGATGTAACTAAAAAAATGTTACCAGAAAAAATACAACTGCTGAGGAAAGCTGATATGTAATCCCAAAAGCACTTTTTCAGATTAGGTAGGTAGATATAGTAGTCAGCCCACCATAGTATACTAGGATTATACACTTATGCCATTCATAATGACAATACCACACAACCACCACTGAAGTCTTACCCCCCGTCCAGCATAGCAGCCCGACGTACGTTTCGCTCACTTCATCAGGAGCTAATGGACTCACTTAAAATATTGCAGCTATATATACATACATACATACATACAAAGACACACCTATAATGAATTAGTATCACTTACAAAGACAGCGTGTGGATATCAAGCCCAAGTATAACAAAATGGCGGAGAATACCGGAAGAAGGAAGTAAGAAGGCCAAGGGTCAGTGAATTATAAGAAGAGGACCGAAGGTCACATGACACTAATCAGGGACCCACATGTTCGCCCATTCCGCCTGTGTGTGTCACAGAACTCTTCCCCTGATGTATGGTAACTCACAGCGTACATGGCGTTTGTAGTCTAGCTCCCCTTCCGCCTACGGCATGGCGTACGGGGGCGTGCGTTTCATATGCGTTCCACCAACAAACTGGATGGCACGCACGGCCATGACACCGTGCGTGTCAGCCAGCGCATGCGTGTTACAATCTATGGTACAATGCATTAGAGGCAATACAATACCATTACACATATCGTCAGAGGGGATCTCATTAGATTTACCAGGTAAGTACAAGAACGACTTCTAATACACAATGCCCTATCATCCCATAAACCTGATTACATTCTGATCATATACAGTGCCTTTACATAAATACTTATTTAATCATAAAAATTAAAACATAAAGTGACAAAGTGCTAATATAATAAATAATAATAAATTATAAATTACTATCGTTTATGTTTTTTATTTATATTTATGCCTTCTTTTAATTTTCATTTTTATATAGTATTTTAATTTTTATTTTAAATGTGTAATCATACCCTCTATGTGTATATAAAAATAAAATTTATATTTATTTTAATTTTTAATTTTTATTTATAATAATTTATTTAAAGTGCTAAATATTATATATATAATTAATTATCAAATACCCACATAACCTTATATGCGTGATTGCAATATCATAAATACATAATCATAAATAAGCCAAATCATTTCATCATATATACACTCAAAGTGAAAAAAGTGACAAAGTGCAATGTGCTCAAGTGTATGTGTGAGCATACCCAGCCTGCCTCTGTCCCTGCCCCCCGGCTGTTCCCCTTGCTGCCCAGCTGCTCCCCCTATCCCCTATCTCCCTGCTCCCCCTGCCCTCCGACCGCTCCCTCTTCCCCCCAGCTTCTCCATCTGCCCCCTCCGTCTGATTCGCCTTCCTGTCACCTCAGCTTCCCCCCAATCTTCTCCTCCTGCCACCACAGCTGCCCCCCAATCTTCTTCCCCTGTCCTCCCTGCTGTTCCCCCTGACACCCACAGTTGCTCCCCCTGCCACCTCAGCTTCCCCCCCGGCCCCTGCCACCCATAGCTGCTCCTCTCCTTATTGCCCCAGATGCTCCCCCTGTCTCCCCAGCTGCTCCCCTCCCCCTGTCGCCCCAGCTGCTCCCCTTCCCCTGTCGCCCCAGCTGCTCCCCTGTAGCCCCAGCTGCAACCCTCCCCCTGTCCCACCAGCTGCTTCTCCTGTCGCTCCAGCTCTTCCCCCTGTCCCCAGCTGATCCCTCTGCCCCCGACCACTCCCTCTTCCCCCCTGCTTCTCTATCTGCCCCGGCTGATGTCCCTGCCCCCCATCTGCTCCCCCTACCTGTCACTTCAGCTGCCCCCCATCTTCTCCCCCTGCCACCCCAGCTGCTCCCCCTGACACCCCATCTTCTCCCCCTGACACCCTAGCTGCCCCACCATCTTCTCCCCCTGCCCTCCCACCTGCTCCCCCTGCCACCCCATCTGCTCTCCCTGCCACCCCAGCTGCTCCCCCAGTCACCCCCAGCTGCTCCCCCTCCCAGTCACCCCCAGCTGCTCCCCCTGTCCCTGCCACCCCCAGCTGCCTCCCTTCCCCAGTCACCCCAGCTGCCCACCTGCAGACGAGTTGTGGTCGGAGAAGTCTTCATGATGCTGCACCAGATGGCGAAGAAAGCAAAGAGTGAGCGATGTAACTGCACTGTAATCACTTCTATAGTGTGCAGAGCCTGTGTATCATTGGGGTCTAAATGGGTCAGTGTATTTGTTTGCGGTGGTGTACTAACACAGCCCCGCAGTCACTACAGTACACTAGCGCACTATCCTGAGGGCTGCAGACTCTCAGTACATGCTGGGAGTTGTAGTGCCTGCAGCTGTTGTTGTTGGGTCCTAGGTGCATCATACACTGGATGCTTTGTGGCATATAAGAATACAGAGATCTGTGGGGGCTCAGTGCAGGGAAGTGACCCCAGAACATCACTAATAGGGGATAGAACAAAAACATCTACCCCTATCCCCTATTAGTGCTGTTCTGGGGTCACTTCCCTTCACTGATCCCCCACAAATCTATGTATTCTGATCTCCCACAAAGCATCCAGTGTACAATGCACCTAGGACCCAACTACAACAGCTGCAGGCACTACAACTCCCAGCATTTACTGACAGTCTGCAGCTCTCAGGATATGCTGGGAGTTGTAGTACAATAGTACAATCCTCTGATAACTGCCGCTGTAGACAGATGTATTGCTGGACCTTCAGGGCTGATGTCACCCACAGATTGCAGCCAACAGAAGACTCTGCACACAGTGATTTATTAAAGGGTTTTCCTCTCAAAGACTACAACTCCCAGCATACCCTAACAGTTGTATAAATGGAGGGTGTTCTGAGAGTTTTAGTTCGACTGAAAATGTTGTTCACAAGGGATTTGTCACAGATACAGATGATTCCAGGAAAGGACGGGGTCAGTATGTCGTGTCTCACTGGTTCTATATTGGTGGCCACAAGGATCATTTCCTCTGGTGGGCCCCAGGTACTCCAGTCCAACACTGGACAAAAGCCGTCCCCAAACTAAGACGTCCCTGGCCTCCTTCCTTCCTCCATCACGTCTGCTTGATGAGAAGAGCGGGCATCAAGCAGAGTGGCACCCCAGTACCCAGCACCCAGTACTACTGACAGCCGGGGGGTGCCGCTCAGTTGTACCAGGTACTGGGTGCCGGGGTGCCGGCCTGCCAGCTGTGCCAGGGTATACACCATGCATATAACCTGCCAGTGCCGAGGGGAGGGGGGGCGGCGCTAGGGCGCGTGGGGGGGCTCAGCATGCAAAGTGCCTAGGGCAGCATGAACTCTAAATACAGGCCTGTACCCTCCCCTAATCCAAATGCCTTAAGGGCTTCCCACAAGAAGCCCCACTCCAGAGGAGAAGAGCGGACCCGCTCCGTCCTCTTGACGTCATAAAAGTAGACCTTAAGGCGTAACTGCCTACAGAATTTGTAAAAATCAACTTTAAAGTCAAATTCGGAAATATCTTTCTCAGGTACAAACCCTAACCCTCTATTCAACAACTTCAATTCTGTGGTGTTAAGCGGCCTATCTGAGATGTTCACCACCAGTTTTTTTTCATTAGAGAAACACATTGGGGGAGATTTATCAAAGGGTGTAAAAGTTAGACTGGTGCAAACTGCCCACAGCAACCAATCACAGCTCAGCTTTCCTTTTAGCACTGCCTAAAGCTGAGCTGTGACTGGTTGCTGTGGGCAGTTTGCACCAGTCTAAATTTTATACCCTTTGATAAATCTCCCCCATTGTCTCTATTTCTTTTTCTTTTGTGATACGTTTGTCCTTTCCTTTTGTTGTCACGGTTCTTTGTCCCCTGGAATCCTCCGATTGAGTGCTGGCCTCCGACTCCTCTGTTGTCTCCTCTCTCTCCGATGTTTTTCCTAAAAAACGTGCATATTTTTTTTTGCTCTATATTTATTTTCACTTGAAGCCTCAGATAAATAGTCAGTGGAATCGCCATAACAGTCACTTTGTTGTCTCTCACGTCTCACCTGCCTCCGCTCATCGGCCCATGTATACACACGATTAAGCAAAAAATCGCGCATATCACGTTCGAATTTGGAGATCTTCCCTTGCAGGATGGTAGTGCGCAATTTGTCAATGGAACAGTTTAATTCGTCATGAATCTTTTGACATTCATCAATAGTCTTAGATTGTTTGATCTTGTCTTCAATTTCTTTTATTTCAACTCCTGATTTCTCAATGGCTACTTGTTACCATTGTACGGTCAAAAACATCAGATCCAACGAGTGCTGATTATTTAGGGCATACCATTTTTGGTGATATACCACATCATCGTGGAGCAATATTGGAAATAGTTTGCAGC